>NC_068937.1:48370056-48670056 GCF_016801865.2 Culex pipiens pallens | reverse complement strand
AAAACACGGATATTATTTTCAAAAAATCATATCTCGGAATCCTGTTAATGAACTCCTACCATTTTTTAGTATGTTACGTAAAAATGTCCGGGGAATCCGATAAAAATATGTCCAGCCATAGGCTCTTTGGTCCAGACACCGTCAAAACGGCAATTTAAAGTTTCATATGCCCTTTTCATATGTTAGGCTTTATTTTTGGAACTTCTCACTATTTTTATTTGAAAGGCCAATTTATCACCTTTCATTTGCATATAAGACAATTGAAATCGTTTGAAATGGCGAGGAGTTAAGATTTTTCGAAAAAAGTGGTTTTTGCAAAAATCGACGAAAATGGCAATTTTTCAGACCACCCTAACACAGCGTAGGTCACCCTAATGGCCAAACAAAAAAATACGGGTTTAATTATTTCGGCCAAGGACCCCTCAGAAAAATGTTGAGTTCGATCCGAGCACTTTTGTTTGTTTCCATGCTGTTTTTGCGTCGGGTACTCTAATGATCGCGATTGACTAACACAAAGCAAGTTTTATTAAGTAACGAGGGACAGTACGTTACTTAATAAAACTTGATATTTTTTTTAACTCGAATTATTCAACTTTGTGATTGAAATAAATTTGTTTTTTTTTACCAAATTTAAGTTGAGATTAATGCAGTTCCAAAATATAAAAACAAACAACAAATTTTCATTTTCCTCTATTCAAATCAGGACCGGCTTCTTCTGCCTAACGCCCAGCTACGGGCTGGACTACATCTCCCAGTGTCGACAGTCGGGCTTTCATCCCCACCCGAAGGATCCGCCCTTATTTATGGTAACCGGAAGAAAAACATGGCAAAATAATTTTCACATGCAAAATTTTTCTATAAAACAATTCAACAGGAGGCACTGCACATCACGCTTGAGGACAAGGTCAGCATCGAAGTGGTGGATTTGCGATAATTGCCGTGCAGAGAGTTTGTTCAGCAAAGTCAACGAAAAAAAAAAGGGTTGAAATTCGTTCGAGAAGAAGACGCATAATTTTAGGCGCGATAGGCATAGAGACTGCTGTTTCTATTTACAAATTCCTAATGATATAACACTATATATTTACTAAGAAGATTATTGTGAGCAACGTTTAAAACTTAGCTTAGAAAAGATGTTTTATCGTGGTTACGACCAACTCGGAAATGTATTTATTTTGTCTTACTTTATGCTGATTTCAAAGTGCTTTGAGCGAAAATTAAAAGAAATGAAACCCCAAACAGCTATAAAGATTCTGGAACGTGCGTGAGTGTGTTGCTTTGAAGATGAGAGTGATCGAATTTGTTGTCTGTTGTTCCGCTAACTTTTCCTTAATTCAGTAAAGTGACAGAGCAAAACGAGGGATGCATTGTTGTGTAGTTGAAATATGTTCTTATAGAAGTAGTTAGAACGTCGCGTCGATTCTGGGCACGCGTGAGATGATATTCGCTAACGAAATAATTAAATACCACGATGTCGCACTCTACAGAAGCCTAAAAGTGTGGTTGTGGAGTCGGAGTTCCGTACGAAAGTGTAAAGTAAAATAAACATTACAATTGAAAAGAAAAAAGTCTTGTTATTGAGTTGATGACAAACAAAACATGTGCAGAGGGTCATACACTACCTAATTTTCATCATTCATCACACATAAAAAAATGTTTCCGCCCGGGTTCGAACCGGGGACCTTCTGCGTGTGAAGCAGACGTGATAACCGCTACACTACGGAAACTGTTGAAAGGTTGAAGCTTATGACAATTAGAGTGGTGCGTTTAGTAAGAAGTTTCGTGGATCGATTTGAACATTTGGTAATCGATTGCCGAAAATAGAGCCAATATGCCAAATTTTGGAAAGAAATTTCTGGTTAGGGCTTTTCGCCCAATTTTCGCCTTTGCAATACATTTTTTCCATAGGGGGATGGCGTCGCTATTTTTAGACCACGTTTTCCACTTTTTCTCATCGAAACCGACTACTTTATCGACTTCATTTTGCTGGGCGAGATAGGACGCCGTCTATTTTTAGACGATGACTCAGCACTTTTACACTCTTGCGCTTAAAAAAACCAGATGGCAGCACGATGTAACGCCACGTCCCTATTCGAGTTTTCAACTTACATTCTTACAACTTACAAGCATGGCCCTGGTAAACATTTTTAACTAAATTGTATGAAAATTGTTAGTTTGGAAAACTGTTTTACTAATGTTTTTTTTTTATTTTTATTCGGTAGGAAAAGCCATCAAGGCAGTAAAACCAAAAACCTACATCCTTTTAATACAATATACAATAAATTTTAGTGTTTACAATTATTTTTTAAATCTCCGGTCAAACTCCATTGGTTTCCACCTGTGAAGGAGTTTGGTTGATCCTGGCAAGAGAAATCTGAAATGATATAAAAGAAAGTGCATAGATTATGGCGATAAAGGCAAAATTATAGAATAAAGATAATGGTGTCGGAAAACTAACTTTTTAACTGAGTTTGAGAAGGAAGCAAGAGTGAAAAAAAGAAAGAAAAAAAGAAAAAAAAGATTGGAAAACGAAATAGTCTACTATGTACAAGAAAATCAAAGGATTTAAGGATGTGTTCAATAACAGTGGGTTCATTCAAAAAAGAGAGCAATTTGTTTTAAAATATTGATACGCTTTGACAATCACCAAATCTATTCCAAAAATAATTATAAAACTGAGCACCTTTGAAAGATATGCATCTTTCGCCGGCTAACGTTGAAATATTGGGTCGGTCTAATAAATTATGGCTTCTGGTAAAGTGTTGATGGTTAGATAATTTAAATTTTGTATTACTGTGAGTTTGTTCATGTAAACATAAATAAATGAAGCAACATGTTTGAATTACATAAATAGCTCTGACAGGAATGAGTTTTTGTTAATGTTGTACAAATCGGCAGAGTGACTTCACAGTGGTTTTTTATAAATTATTCTTAAGATTTTTTGATAACCCTGTCAAAAGTTTTAATATTGGAATTGTGTAAATGACAGAACTTCAAGAAGTTTAAGCCATTACAAATATGTTTAAAGAATTCGTCGTTTAAAAAGTTTCGCATAAAATGATTTTTGATTTTGATTTTTTATTGAAATAAAATGGAATCAAGGTTGTTAACGATAAAATTATCGAATAAAACGATAACCCATTTTTTTAATCTTTTTGAAATCGACTTTTAATTCAACCAAATCATGTGAAATTTTCAATGCTTTCACTATGAATATATTTTTTGAAAATGTAGTTAGGTTCAAAGTATAAAAATTCAAAATTGTTCACAAAATACCGTATTTTCTTCGAAAATACTCAAATTTTCATAAGTTGCAATATGGGTATCAAACGAAGCGAAATTGTGTATGATTTTTAACTTTATTAGAGTTTTTTGGATTATACTAAAATTTTCACAAAATACCGTATTTTTTCGAAACGAATGGAAATTGTTATACTTTTTAACATTATATGAATTTTTTTGAAAATACTAAAATTTCACTAAATACCGTATTTTTTAAACTACTAAAATTTTATGGATTTGCAATATGGGTGTCAAACGAAGCGAAATTTTATATGAAGCGTGCAAAATTTGAATGTATTTTTGAAGCTTGCAAAATTTGATGCCCATATTGCATATTAAGAAAAATTGAGTATTTCCGAAAAAAATACGGTATTTTGTGAAAATTTTAGTTTTTTCAAAAAAAAAAACTCTAATAAATCTAATCTAATCTAATCTAATCGAACACAAGCGCAGCCAGTCCGAAGAAAGCATCCTGGAAGAACCTGTGGTTAGATTACGCCCCAAGTTCTTTCTTGTCAATATTAATAATTGCAGTACATCCGAGTTACCCCGAAAATGTATAGCAAAAATTAAAGCGGCCAGGCCAACTGCGTTGCATTAACCGCAGAGACAGATTCTGTGAACGGACCACATTTCACAGAATCAACAGGGGAGGAAGGATGCGTGGACATACCGTACCAAACGCTCCGTTGGGTGCGGTGTGAAAAAAAAAAAACTCTAATAAAGTAATAAAAATACAAAATTTCGCTTCGTTTGAACTCATATTACAAATTTAAGTATTTTCGAGAAAAATGCCGCATTATGTGAACAATTTTGAGTATTTATACTTTGAAAATCAGGCCGATGCAAATATTTTTCAATGTTTTTGTCCCTCGGCTCTGGCCGGGGTAGGGGGGGGGGGAGTAAGGGGGGGCAAAAAATATAATTATTGAAATAAAAAGCTAAAGTCTAAACATTTGAATGCAAAAAGTGTTAAAAAGTTGATCTGCAATCATTAGTTTTCAAAAATGTAAGGTTTGACGAAAACAAAAAATGTTAGCGTGAAGGAACTTTTGGCGATAATAAATATCGAAAATTTTCTAAAATTCAAAAGATTTTTAAATCAACCCAAACATGCCAAAAATGATTCTTAACGAAGGGGAACGCATTTTAAATTGATTTCAGCTGATTGTACTAAAATTTGAAATGAAATTTTGAAGTTTTTTGAAAACATATTTTGTTTGCCGCCCTGAACTTTATATACAATTTGTACCAGCTTTACTACATTTAAAAATATATATATTCTTAGTGAAAGCATTGAAAATTTGACATGATTTGGTTGAATTAAGTCGTTTTCTGAAAGATTTTAAAAATGAGTTATCTCTATTATCGGCAATAAGATTATCCATCAATAACCATTATCGATATCGTTAGATGATAATAGTATCGACGATAATTTTATCGATTAACAACCTTGGAATAAATAAAAATGCTTCATCTACATTCCGACATTGTAACGTCACGAAATTATCGACATTTTTCTTCCGAAAACTATTCGTATTTTATCAGAAACATCTGAATCTTAAATATTATTACAGACTCGGGTCATGAATTGAATTTTGTACAACAAAACAAAAAATGTAAGGTTTGACGAAAACAAAAATGTTAGCGAAAACAAAAACTTTTTGCGATAATAAATATCGAAAATTTTCAAAAATCTATAGATTTTTAAATCAACCCAAAGGGAAACTATTTGAAGTCAAACTATTTATTTAAGAGCGAGTCCACGAGCATAGCATACCCATCTCGCATCGACCTCACCAATTTGCCTGAAATGTTCAGGGGTTGTTTGTACATATAAAACTAGCATCTGGCCCTAATATGAGCACTCTGAGTCAACGGGAAGTGGGGCAAATAGGGACACAACGTGTTATGGTTCAAAAACGTCAAAAATCTTCAAAAGGCTGTTGAGCAATTCTCTACGAAATCGGTCTTTTTTCTTTAATTTTAATTTTTGTATTTTTTAATCCGACTGAAATTTTTTTGGTGCCTTCGGTATGCCCATTAGGGTGGGTACGTTTTTCAAAAAGTTCTCGGATCAAGTTTTAGTATGGTTCCCCTTGTAGGGCATGCCCATAAGGACTTTCATGCCAAATATCAGCTCATTTGGTTGTAAACTGGCTGCGCGCATCAGGGTTAAAGTTTACATGGGAATTACTATGGGAAATTGGAACTTTTTGTTCAAACGCTCCTACAGGTCTGGGAAAATCACGCGCCAACTTCTGGTATGGTCAGGCCTATAGAGAATGGTCTGGAGAACACTTTTCCCGAAGAGAGCATATTGATTCGTCGTCCCTAGACCTGGCGCATCGGCAAACAATCCGATGTCTCCGGAATCAACGGTTTTCCCTCAAAAAGCATCAAATTTTCCTTAGCATGCTATGAAAGCTTGATGAAAATCGCGATGTCATACGTCAGGCAGCTACCACGTGGTTGAAATATTTGCAAAAAAATACAAATTTGCTATGCAAAGATTCTGAATTCGACTAAATAATATCAGAAAATTGATGTTTTCTTACTCTCACCCAAACTACTCACCATTTTCTAATGTCAATATCTCAGCAACTAATGGTCCGATTTTCAGTGTTAAAATATAAAACATTCGTGAAATTTTCCGATCTTTTCGAAAAAAATATTTGAAATTTTTTTAAACCAAGACTTACATTTCAAAAGGGCCAAACATTCAATATTACGCCATTTTAAAATGTTAGTCTTGGTTTAAAAATTTCAAATATTTTTTTCGAAAAGATCGGAAAATTTTACGAATGTTTCATATTTTAACATTGCAAATCGGACCATTAGTTGCTGAGATATCGACATTAGAAAATGGTGTGTTGTTTGGGTGAGACTTAGAAAACTTCAATTTTCCTGTTTTTAAACCTTTGCATGGCAATATCTTAGCAACTAAGGGTCGTATCAACAATGTTCAAAAATGCAAAATATAGAGAATTTTCTCAGCTTTTCAAAAATATTTTTATCAGAGGTGAACAAAAATGTGCACTTATTTAAAAAAATAAAAAACTGCGACTATTTCAAAAAAGTCACCTAAAAATAGATTTAACTTGAAAACGATGCACTTTATCAAAATTTCACTAAAGTACTTTTTGATTGCAAATTTGATTTTACATCGAAAAATGAAGTTAAAAAATTTTTGCGACCAATTTTTCGATTTTTTGAAAAAATCAGTATTGATTAAAAAATTCATAACTCGGTCAAAGATTTTTTGCACAACCTGGAAATTTCTGAAAAGTTGGAATTTTATGTCCTCTAAAAAATATCAAAAAATAAAAAAAATAGTGTTTTTTTTTGCAAATCAAGTTTTAGTGACAAAAAATTAATTAAATTAAAATAAAAATTAAATTAATTTTTTTTACCGTGTATCATTTTTTTCAGTGTAGTTCATATCCATACCTACAACTTTGCCCAAGACACCAAATCGATCAAAAAAATCCTTCAAAAGATACAGATTTTTGAATTTTCATTTATTATTTTTGTATGGCCAGCTGCCAAATTTGTATGGAAAATTATATGGCCAAACTAATGATGCAAAATGGCTTCTTTGGGCATACCGAAAGCACCAAAAAAGTTTCAGTCGGATTAAAAAATTGAAAAAAAATTGAATGACCGAAATCTGAGAGAACTGCTCTGTTACTTAGGTAAAATTCGATTCGAGACGATCAAAAATTTTAATGATTGGATTTAATCACCAACTTGGTATTTATTCAAAATACCGTAAAACGGGGTGACTTTGATAGCCGGGGTGACTTTGATAGGTTTGCTATTTTTCCGCAAAATGAAGAGTACAATCAAAATACGTACGGAATTGTTTAGAATCATACTGACCGTGGTAGAGATGCGTTCAAAGTACCTCAAAAAGAACTTTTCATAAAATTTTTAAAAGTTTAAAAAGTTAATTAATCATAGTTAAGAAAATGTTGATGAAAGTCATTATTTTAAACTTCTCAAAGTGTCATGATTTTCTCAATGAACATGATTTTGAATCGGAAAACGGAATTCATTTTCGGATTCTTTGGACAATTTTCCACTAGGAGAACGGTAAATAAGTTTGTAAATAATAAATAATATGTGTTTTTGAAACACAATTAAAAAAAAGTCTCCAAATTTATAGGCAATTTCAGTTGAACAAATTTCATGTAAAATGTGAAAACTTGTGATTCGTGTTTCGAATTCCGTATAAAATACAATATAAATCAATAATTTTATAAACAAAACCAGTTTTAACAAATTTCACGCCTAATTCCGTCTTTTTAATAATTTTACCTGAAATTTATATGTATTTTGTTAAAAAGCTTATAAACTTAGTTAACTAAATATAAACATATATTTTTTTTCTTAAAAACTATATCAGCTAGTGATGGTACAATTAGCGTACAAATAAAGTTTTAACATCTTAAATGTGATTTTAACAAGAAAAACTATGACTATCAAAGTCACCCCGGAATTTAAACTAAGAATTTTTAACGTAACTATTTTTCTTAACACTATTGAAAAAACTTCTTTTACAAAATAGTGCATGGACTTTGTGTGGCCTACCCAGTACATGTTTTAAAAATCATAATCTTGAGAAAAACCTTACCAATTGGAAAATATTGCAAAAACAAATTGAAATCCTATCAAAGTCACCCCGGTTTACGGTACTACAAATTTTAACGAAACTGCAACTGCAAACAGAGTTTATATTTTCGCAGAAAAATACTATATATATGTATAATGCATTTTCCAATAACGGTTTCATTAAAATGTTGAAGTTCTGACCTCTAGATTAGGCTGGGACTAACATTTACTTCCCCATCCGACGGAAGGCGTGATCTGACAAATCGACTGGGATCGAACCCGGGCCAACTGTGGTGCGAGACAACCACTAAACCACCGGACACGGCTTCTTAAATGATTTGGAAAATTTAAATCAGAGATGGCGGCCAAAATGACGACGATGAAATATCGAAAAAAATATATTTGGTAACGTAATAGGTAATGATCAACTCTCTTTTTATTATCTGAAATACCTAAGAAACCTTCAGATAATCGAAGTTTGGTTAACCGAAACTTCGGATAATCGAGTATTAACTGCATCCCGATAAATAATGTAAGTAAAATAAATTTAAAAATTAAACAAAAGGAAAGTATTGGTTTTCGATTTCAACCTAGGTTGCCTTCTTTAATCATCTCATCTTTCTAATTTTAGAATAAAACTTTCGTTTTCAATTTAAAAGTTCAAAATTACCTTTCCTAACAGTGCGCAACATCCATCCACTGATATTCTGTGACGTTGCTCTTGTTCCATTCCACACTCATGACATCTGTGAATGCACAACAGTTCTGTACCGACTATTCGTCTCCCCCCCCAATAACCACCCCTTTCGCAAAACCAACCCCTTCTTCCCGTTATAACTTCCTTCTCCAAACACAGACGCTCGTATCGCGACTCACCGCACAAACACACAGCAAAACAGTGCAGTTTGCCAAGAAGAAGTTTTGCTGATGCGAGTTTGACAGTTCAGTTCGTCGGTTCAAGTCTGGATCTAGTTAGTCGTCGTTTAGTATACCGCGATACCCCGAGCCGACCACGACCAAGCCTACTACGGTCTACCCAGCTAGTAGCTCTTCTCTAGCCTACTTCGAGTGCGCGATAGTGTCCGAAAGTCACCTTTCTTCGCTGAACGCCGCGACGCCAAAACTCTGTTTGGTTGGAGAGTTGGTACATTTTTGTTTGTTTCACTCCGTATTTTGGTCTATGTGTTACCCGTTGAGACACCACTCTGGTCATTAGTCTTCGTCAGCGTTACGAACCGGGTCGGTGTGCCGAAGGAGATATTACGCAAAGGTGTCGCTCAACCTGTCGCGGGTGGAATTAGGCAGATTGCTTTCTAATTGACCGATTGGGCTGATAAGAATCGCTGGTGGAACTTCGCTTGGGGACAACCCCTGTCGATAAGATTACGAACCAGGATGAAAGCGTTAACCTTGGAGCAGATATTGAACCTGTGCGGCATGGTTGCCTACTGCCAGGAGGTGAGTACATATAAAAAAGTTCCCGTAATCCTTAGTTATCAAGTCATGCCATCTAGTAGTCCTTTCTTCCCACTTCGGAAGGAATCCTCTGGAAGGATCCGTCTCCTTTTTCACCTTTGCATCATCATCGGCCGTGTAGCCGTGTCGCGGTTGACGTTTCTAACCTTCACAGAGCTGTGGGGGTTACCAGATATTTATACTCCAGGTCCCCCCCGTCCGTCTCTTCCCGCCCTTCTAGTGCTCCCCAACCTTGGTCAGTTGGTGCAGTAAAAACTGTCAAGAGTTTGTTGTGACAGCCCGCCCGTACATACCTGCTGTTCTACCTTCGCTCGGAATGTCTGGAACTGTATCACTACCACAACCAGCGAAGCAGGCGCCGCGTGTGCGCATAGCGGCCGCGGCCAGCTGTTTTGACGGAGTTGGCGTGGTGGTTGGGCTGCTCCAGCATAGCATGGCCTACTGAACTAGAGACACGTGCAAATTTTTCGCGCAGTTGTGTTGGTGTGGAGTCGTGCGAATTTTTATAACCGCTGCGAGACTGGAAGTTTGTAGTTTCAACTTTGCTTTTACAGTCTCAGTTGATTTCAAATTCTTCAAAAAAATATTTTTGCCTGGAGAAAGCAGAAATTACAAGTTTTTCTTTTACAAAATTGCCACTGTTCTTGTTTGACCTGGAACATTTATTTGGGTTTGTCTACTTGGATCAACTCGGATCATTTTGCACTATCCGACAAAATTGTTGAGCAAGATTTTTTAAACTTTTTCCTATCTTGGTGATTCTATAAATATTGGCACACAGATTGTATTTTTTGAAAACATTTTTTGTACATCCAGACTCCAGCCTCTATTATCCGAAGTTCTCAGACAAATTCACATCGTTGTTTTATTTTAGGTCGTTGTGCCCAATTATGACCCCAAAAATGCTATAAAGTTATTTGGAAATTTTAAATCCAAGTTGGCAGCCAAAATGGCGATGATGAAATGTTGAGAAAATATTTTATTAAATATTCAGGCAACCAAAATGTGACTGCAGAACTTAAATTTGCTGTTAAAAGCGAGAAAAAAAAAACGTGAAAAAAGATGATTTTGTCCGTGACTTTTTTATTCGAAGCCTTCGAATAGTCGAAACTTCGGATAATTGGGTCTGGACTGTAAACCATATTTACACAACGGAATGGGAGTGTGTAAAACGAGAATCGTTTAAAAAAAGAATGTCCATGACTTAAATTGAGAATATGACTTAAATTAAGTATCTTAGGGATCTCGTTATTGGTCGGAGAATTTTCCAAAAGTTTCAATTGAATTTTGTTTAGTTATGTTAATAAAACATTTTAGCATTGTTTTGGGACATCTAGGGTGTTCTAGTCCATCAGAAAATTCCGGGAATTTTGTGCAACAGGCTTACCAAAGAAACAAGTCGAAACTTCAAGATTTCGACAACGGATCCTACCCAGACTGCTTCCGTGAGTGCGGTTAGCTACAGTGCATTGTTGTAACAACTTATTGGGATGATCTGAGTCATCCAAGAACTGCTTGGAGTCAAGACCGGTGGGTCTACCGCCGTAACTAGCAAGAGGTCGACTATTTTTGACCCCAGGACATACCCGCATAGCTTCAATGAGTATGGCAGACTACATTGCTGGTATTTGATTGAGTCAGGACTGTGTAACATTCCGCATTTCAGTTACAAATTTATACTATTTTGATATCATCTTACTTTACTTATGAATGATGTTCTTTTCAAATGAGAAAATCTGGTTAATTTTATACTAAATTAGGTAATTTTCTGTTCAGAATATATTATAAAAAATATTTGGAAATTTTACATGCCAAAAAAATGCTTTTGAAAACATTGTCGTTTTTTTACTTGCCACGAAATGCACCACTGCACTAAACAAACAACGACTTTGACGCTCTTGAAACTGCGTCCGGCCATCACCGACTAAACTACATTTGCACTAATCAATGAGTTTGTGTCCGTCCACGTTCACAATCCTTCCTTCCACTCCCTGACTGTGGGCTGACGCTTCTTCAGTAAACATCACGCGTCACGTCACGGCTACTATCTCTTATCGCACTGAAACTGCAGTCGGCTCGCTTGCATGCAGTAAACAACACGCAAACAAGCTGGATGATACGGTTTATTGAGGGTGTATTTGAATTTTCTGGCCTCGAATATAAAACTTATTAAAGACATTATTTTTGCAACCAATTTTTGAATTTGCAAAAAAAATTATTATATAAAAATAAAACAAATTGGAAACAATATTTCTACTATTACCTTCGGAATACCAACGACAAAGCATCAACATTGTTTTTCTAAATTGCCGAGGTCACTAAAACGTCTCGGCTGATTCTACGGAGCAATTTTCGAATTCACGCCCCACAATGAATGTGAAGAATTCGCATACGCCGAATGCGCGATTACGTTGCCAATTCGAAGACTGTATCTCTCTACTACACAATACTATGCCATACGACGATCAGCTGGTTGACCTTCCCTGACTTGCACTGTCTACCGGACACGTGACTTGGAGTGATAGTATAGCAAATTTCGGGGAAACCTTGTTTGCTGCCCACCTTACTACGGTTTTTGCGTTTTTTTCAGTTTTATTAACACTTGTGACCTTTGGAGAAATGTTTGAAAATGTTTAAACTAAATAATATTTAAATTACATCTTAAAACTTAAAATACTTCTGGAACTCACAAATTTCACAATAAAATTTGTGTGAAAGAACTAAAGACGTTACTCTGTAAAGTTTGTCAAGGTTTGACGCTAGACGATTGCCTTCTTTTTTATTAACAGCTATTTCCTTGCAAGTGATTCATATATTGAAGGCACGCGACGTTTTGTGTTTGGTCCAAAATTCACTGTCTGTTTATACGGCTTGGGAGGAGAGCCAAACTTTCAGTTTTTGTTGAAGGACAATGCAAAAAATGAGATTTAAAGACATCCATAACTTATAAATTTTAAATATATTTAAATTGGTAGTAAAATTAGTAAGTAAAATTGTTCTAATGAAAAATCAAAAGTTAAAACATACTTGAAATAAAATCCAAACAGAAAATTGTATTTTGAACTGTTTTTAAATAATGGCACTTATATTTTCATGAAATTTTTTTTTTCTTTGCAAAATCAATAGGTCACAAAATTAAGTGAAAATTTGGACAATGGCATTTTAAAATGAGTTGCTGCTTTCAGTTATTTTTTCTTATGGCAGTTCTCCCACAAGAATTACATAGTAGAAAAGACATAAACTGCTCGAATGGAAGTGTTCCATTGAGTTTTTCTACTTTCGTCAAATCTCGCCTATTGTAATAATTTTTTGCAATCCAATGATTGCTGATAACGCGGCAGAGGAGAAAAACTCTACACAGAGTAATTCTCTTCAATTTAGCTATTTTCATTAGAGATTTTGTATTATTAATTCGGATGAAGCTTTGTCCAGTTCACAAATCAAGCCTAACTTTTTGAAAAGAGCAAAAACACTTATTTAAATAATTTTAAAAGTGTGGAGATTTTTGTAATGAAAAGAGCAGAAAATTTCACAACAGTTATCACATGAATGAATTTTAGACATTAAAAATCGAACCAATAGTTGCCAAGATTTCAATCAAGGTGATGACACTGAGTAAAACACACTTTTTACAACACAGTAAAAAAAATCATTGTTATATTACATCTGGGAAGAGTTACTTATTTTCTGTCAGAAAAAAAAAACAACGTTACCTTTTTAAATTACACCTTCCAAATTTAAACATTGTTTTACTGTTTAATATTATAATTTCGAGAGGCTTTATCTTAGCAATCAGTTGTCCGATCAACGAAGTCTGAAAACAAAAATTAAGGGGTTACATACATGTATATCGGCAAAAAAGTCAGAGGTAAGTATGAGCACAAACTTCAACTTTTTTTAAACTCTGTTTTCAGGGCATTTAAATATACATTTTCACCTATTAACAAAAAAAAATGAAGATATGTGGCTGCACCATTGCCGAGATATAGCAATTTCAAGTTAGCAGTTTCATTAAACGGGTGCCACGATATTTCAACACTGTTTTGACCAAATCGGCTCCAAATTTGGTGAAGACTCGTTAAACTGATTTCGTGTGCATGATGAAGCCCGATTTTCAAAAAGTTTATTTTTAAAAAAAGACAAAAATATTTTTGTGTTTTTCAAATAAAAAAAAAACTGTTAGTTTTTGACTTTTGTATTTTTTTAAAAAGCCTTCACCTCAAATTTCAGCCAATTTGGTCCATCCCAGCTCGAGATATCGTGGCACCCGTAAATCAACTCGGGATTTAGAGAAAAACGCCAAAAAAGTTTGGGCATGGCAAAATTTTAAGCTTTAATCGTCTCTTACTCAGTTTAATCATGAAATATTTTCATGAAACTTTCAGGAGTGATTAAAAATTATCTTGTGAGTGGATTTAACAAATATTCTGCAATATAAAATTTTGTGATTTTCTACATGTATGTAACCTCTTAAAGAAAATTTCCTCAGTCATACAAAAAAATGCTGCTGGATTTTTTAATCCCCTAGAACATTTAAAAAGACTATAAAAAAATAACCTATTTAAGGAATTTAAATTTCAGTAATAAAAAGTTAAAAAGGGATTTTGTTGTGTGCTCTTTTTTCTGAAAAGTCCTAACCTATAAGTTTGCCCAAGACACCAAAGCGATCACAAAAAAAATCCTTCTCAAGGTACAGATTTTCGATCATTCATAAGGTACTCATTTGGTATGACAATTCCGCAAATTTGTATGGAGACTTGTATGAAAAACTAATGATGCAAACTGACCTCTTTTGACATAAGGATTACATGAGAAATGTTTCATAAAAAAACTACCATACCTATAATACGACAAAAACAAATGTTTAAATGTGAAACATTTGTAAAATTATCTGATCCTTTCGGAAACAACAATCTAAAAATGATGGAATCAAGACTAATGTTTGAAATGTAATGTTTGTAATGTAAGTCTTGATTCCATAATTTTAAGAATATTTTTTTTCAAAAGACCATAAAATTTCACACCCATAAAAATGATATTCAACTTTTCCAAAATTACAAGTTGAATCACCAAACCTACAAAACGACTCAAAAAAATAAAACAATGTTAAAATGTAAAACATTTGTAAAATGTTCTGCTCCTTTCGATTTTTTTTAAATAATGGAATCAAGACTAACATTTCAAAATGGCCAAATATTTAATATCACGCCCTTTTGAAAAGTTAGTCTTGATTTCAAAATTTTCAAAATATCTTTTCAAAAGATCATAAAATTTCACGAATAAGCATTTGCAAGATTTTAAATTTGAAAATCAGTTACTGATGGCTCAAAAGTTGCGGGGTTTTGTCCCCTTAAACATATTTAAAAAAAAACTACGGATTATGGAAATTTTTAGTTAATTTAAAAATCTTCATTTTTTTTCTTCCGTGTTCCGGAATAGTCCTACTACTTGCCGAAGTTCACACACAAGATGTTGATTCTAGTCTGAAACTTCTATTCTATATATTGTCTAGTTTTCCCACCCCACATAACATGTAAACACACACATATTTGTCAATAACAGAACACAAACAGGACGAAAAGGTCAGTGAACTTGTCCTGACCGTACATTTTCTTGTAGGAAAACCACCTCAGAACAGTCCCATTCCCTGACAGACCTTAGCGCAGGTCAGAACAGTAAAGTTTCTGTAAAATACAGCCAAGTTTACGCAAATAAAGTCTTTTTGTATTAAACAGTTTTGTTCTTTGTAATCTGAGTGATGTAATTTGTTTTTACCGGAAAAGAAAGTGCGACAGGATCAACAGACGTTCTTATATGCGCAATCAACACTAAATCAAATATTAACGTACCAATATTGTATGAACAGCTGCCAAAATATGTGGAGACTTGTCTGGGTAAACCGATGACACAAAATGGTTTATTTGGTCAGCGGGATGACCCCAAAAAGTTTGAGCAACATAAAAAAAAACAAATAAAATCCATTTCCGGAATTCAGAGATATCACTACACGGAGAAAAAAGAGTTCCCAAAATCGTGAACAAAAACGTACCATGGCATTTGAACACTTTTTTCTCCGTGTACATATCAACCCTTGCTAAATAATATTTTTAATTTGAGTCTGATGAATTGCGTTTTAGAAAGTAGTTTTCAAATAACCGCAAGAAATGTTACAAAATCATCAAATATTAAATGAAATAACATTATTTCAATTTACATCGAAATTAAGAATACCCACCAATTTTTGCAATGACCTTGCCCCTGACTCAAACAACCTTGCCGTGGCGTTTTGTCCGTTTCTCTTGTGTCTCGCGTGACGTAACGACCCCGTGATTGTTCCTTTGCGAACGCAAACGTCGGACAGATATTTTGACTCAACTCAAGTGTAGGTAGGTGCGATATCTAGGCCACACGCCGTCATGGGATGGTCGTTAAAATTTTCAAACAAAATTTCCTGCGAAAATCTCTACTCTGATTCTGACGTTACGCGCACGCGTAACTCTCTTGCTCTTTGTGAGACTTTTAGTTAAATTTGAAGGGCAATATTGTATTGCTATGAGAGAATGTAAGGTCATATGAGAAAATTTCAGGTTTTTTTGCATTCGTTTGACGCCATTATGGCGGTTGCTATAAAAAAGTGACAGCTGCGTTTTGGCGACGACCATTATAAAAACGAGCAAACAAAGGAAGCTTCACCTTAATGATAGCAATTACAATGTCTTTCAAGAGTATCCTTCCACGATATGCGTGTTTACATTTTATTTATACAAATTCTCTTTTTCATATCTTTTTCTTCTCGAATTTAATCTGAGCGCGAGAGTGGCAACCTGCCGTCCTGAACTAGACCTTCTCATTTTCATTGCTTAATCCGTGTGATATAATTTTGAAACTTCTCCCAAAGAACCGCATTTTTAAGTTCGGAGTGGCCCCACGGCAGTCTTTCGGTTGGGGTTGGCCACTCTTGGCACATCGTCCTCGTCCTCGTGGGTTTTAATCACTAATTACATTGTTCGTGTAGTGTTTTATGCTTGTACTTGTTGTGTCCGCACACAATTTAACGGAGAAGCCTCAGGTGGAACACGCGGTGCGGATATTAGATTCAATTAGTGTTCTGGACGGGGGCGGTTGTGGTTTGTTGTAGGTAAAAGTGAGGTTCGCCAGTACCAGTGCAAATGCAGAACGTGGCTGGTTGCACGTGAAACTTGTCCAGCAGTGCCGTTGTGGTTTTGGGCGGTTCCATGAATTAAAGCTTAAAAAATTAAGGTTACAACATATGACCCATCTGCTGTGCCTTTCAATAGTATTTGTTAGTTCAATTTAGAGTGTATAAAAACAAGAAGAAGAAAACAAGCAAGTCGTTGACCTTGGTCCAAGCAGCCACATGAGCCTTCGTGGTTTACCCCTGAGTTAACGAAAAACCTTGCGAAAGGTCGTCGCGTGCAAGTGCAAGCAACCAGAGCAACCAAAACAAGTTAAAAGGAAAAGTTATCGATTAACTTATTTGTGGATTTGTGTCACCATGGCGGCGGCAGGAGTTGAGAAGAAAAAGATCGAAACCAAGAAGGAGGATGAAGAGGTATAACATCTAGTACACTCTAATACACCCAGGCAAAGCGCGCTGCTTCGTGAGATGATGTTTATCAAACTGCTAGTGGATGATGATGATGATGGTGTGATGTTGTTATTATCTTTGTTAATTAACACGGTTATCTTCGCTAAGTCTGCCGAGATAGACTGTGATGAGAGATTAGGCATCAATGCGAGAGGAATTAGCTTAGATGTGCAGGATGTGTTGAATTCTTGGTTTACACACTTAGATTTTTTTTACCGAATTCGGTAAAGTTTACCAAATTTTTAACAGCTGAACAGTTCGGTAAACTGAAAATTACCGATTTAGGTAAAAATTTACCGTTCGGTAAACGTCAAACCTTAGTTTTTTTAAAACACTTTTATAGGACCTTTTCAAATAAAACTCTAGAACTGTACTGCTCAATCGAGAAATTACTGCTCAATCGAGAAATTAAAAGTAAGCGTGTGTGCAACATGGAGTTAAACTTTCTGTGCAGTTGCTGTGAAGGTTCCCATGGCACTTTGAAAAGTTTAACTCCATGTTGCACGCACACACTCTCACTTTTAATTTCTCGATGTTGTATTTCACTGCACTTTTTTCAATTAGGTGTTGAAACCGTGCCGTGGCTTTTGGAAATCATTCTTTACTTGACTTAATCCAACCATACCATACAAAACATTCAATGCCTTCTCTAATAATACAATTTTTGATAATATAGTAAAGTTTCAAAGTTTAAATACTCAAAAATTTTATAAAATGCCGCATATTTTGAAAATACTTAAATTTTCATAATTTGCATTATGAGGTGAATTTTCACTTTATGAAATATTTTTTCACAAAATAACATATTTTTCGAAAATACACAAATTTTCATTAATTTCCAATATGCACACTTAGATTTTTTTACCGAATTCGGTAAAGTTTACCGAATTTTCAACTGTTGAAATTATCGAATTCGGTAAAAACTTACCGAAATTCGGTAATGAAGTTCATTATTGTTCAACGTACAACCGAAATTCGGTAAAAATTTGTTCATTTGGACAGATGGTTTACCAATCTAAACTTTACCGATTTTTCAACTACCGAATTCGGTAAAAAAATCTAAGTGTGTGGGTATCAAACGAAGCGCTATTTTATATTAATATTTTCACTTCATTAGAGATTTTTCTTTCTGAAAAACAAAATTTTCACAAATACATTAATAAATTTATTTTAAAACATATTGAATATTGGTATCAAACCAGAGTTGTTTTTTGTAAATTACTGAAATTTTCATAAAATATCGTTTTTTTCGAAAATACTCAAATTTTTATAACACGCCATAAGAGTATCAAACGAAATGAAACTTGGTATGCATTTCCACTTTATTAGCGTTTTTTTCTGTCGAATATTAATTTTTTTACAAATATTTATATATATTTTCTAAAAACCTTATTTTTCAATTTTCAATATGGGTATCAAACGAAACGAAATTTTGAATGCATTTTTATTTTTTCAAGGTTTTTTGTCCCCTCCCACTAACATTTACACACAAGATCCTCTTAATTACTCTTAGCTTTAAGTATAATGTAATTACAAAAGCCGACTCGGTCCTAACCAGGTCCCAGCACCTAATAAAAATAATTTTATGAAAAGAAGGATTTTTGTTAAATTTCTTTTTTTACAAATTATCGTTTTTTTTTGAATACACAAAACTTTTTATAACGGATCGAAATTGTGCATGTATTTTTGCTTTATTATAGTTTCAAATACAGTACTTGTTCGGTAACTGGGCTGAGAACGTAACCCAGTCACCGAATGCTGCTCGCTAACTGGGCTGAACGAAAAATTACGAGGGGACCATCGATGCATAATATTTTCCTGATGAAACATAAAAATAAAAGTGACTTGAAATTAAATAAACGTTTGAAAAAAGTTTTTGTAGTAACTGAAAATGAATTTTGCATCCATTAACCCCTCGGTCATTTCGGTTTGTTTTGGTTTTTTGACGTTTGTCTGCTTTTTAACTGGGCTACGGCCCAGTTATCGAGCGCCCAGTTAAAAAGCAGCCCAGTTAAACAGCGCCCAGTTACCGAACAACTACTGTATATCATACTCAAATTTCCAAAAATAATCATATTTTTAAATATTGTATTTTTAATTAATAAATTGAGTTTTATTCATTAAAAAGGTATTTTGTAAAAATTGAAAATATTTTACAAAAATAAAAAAAACTGAAAATTCATACAAAATTTAACTTTGAATTATCAAAATTTGAGATTTTTTAAGCTTGGTGTTTTGAGAAGAAATGAATTGATATGGTGAAAGTTCATCATAAATTTCTCTTGAAAATCAGTACTTCGTACTTTATTTTGTGAAACATTGATTATTTTACAAAAAAAGCTAAAATAAAGTTAAATGCATTAAAAATTCGCTTTGTTTGAAAAAAAAAGAAACAAAAAAAAATAAAATAATTGTATTTTGTTAACTTTTTGAGTTTTTATACTTAAAAACTTACTATATTTGGCAGGTTAAGCACTTGCTCCAAACACCATCTAATTTGCTGATTTTTACTTTTTAATCAACTTATTATGTAAAACTGTTGACAGAAACTTGCTTGCTCACTTCCTATTGAGTTATTTATCTCTCGATTTCAGTTGAAAACGCTCTTTGTGAGCTGTGATTGAACGTCAAAGTACTGATATGGCAACATTAGAGGCACGATGGAGTTAGATGCTGTTTCCCTATATTGTAAAAAATATATATTTTTAGTGAAAGTTTTGAACATTTAATATGATTTGATTGGATTAACTCAATTTTAGAAAGATTTTATCTGTGAGTTATTGTCAGTTATCGTCGAGATTATCGCCGATTGAATTATCGAAATAAAGATAACAATAGAACTATCGTTAACTTTATCGAACCTCGATGACTTTATCGTAAACAACCTTGTTTGCAACCTTTACAATGTTTACCATCGGCATAATTCCGCCACTTGGAGCTGTTTGCTCAAAATGATACCACGAAGAAGACACTAATTCAAGGTTGATTCATCTGTTTCGCTCAAAAGAGAGAGTAGGGGAAATTCTCGTATCTTTGGCAGGTTTAGCTCTCGCTCCTAACTCCATCCAATTTGCTGATTTTCACTATTTAAACAACTAATTTTGCAAAACTTTTGATAGAAACTTGCTTGCTCACTTCTTATTCTGCTATTTATCACTCGATTTCAGTTGAAAATGCTTTTAATTCACTTTAATTGAATGTCAAAGTTCTGACCTGCCAACATTAGAGGCACGCTGGAATTAGATGCTGTTCCCCTAGATGGAAACGCGTTTGAACTCCTAGCTCAAGTTTCGCCGAATTAATTGAATAAATTTTCTACGCATTTCCAGGCGAGAATTTCCCCAGACATTTTAACCAGCTATTTAGATCTCTGCACAATGTTCTGCCTATCCTGGCAGGTGTCTTTCCTTTGCATCGAGAAGGAAACGCTCGGGGAAATGAGTTTTATTCAATTTTCTTGCTTTGCAAGCCTGTGTCGTCTCGTCTGAATCTTGACTGACAGTTCAGGTTCTCACTTTAGCTGGTTGTTTGAAATTGAAATTTACATGACAACCATGTACTTTTACGTTAATCGTGTTGTTCTTTGAATATTGAATATTTAACCAAAATTATAACATTATTTACCACTGTGAGTGTTGTGATTCAAATTCATCATTCATAGACGCTCTAGACAGTGCTGCAATTATGGTCTATTGAGTGAATCTTCGTCATAATAACAGAATAAATAACCAACCCAGGAGCGACCAGATCAGAGTGGGAGGTTTTCTGCGAAAACTTTTCCTTCACGGCGTCGTGCACAGCATGGACAACTCTGCAAAAAGTGCGCTAAAAATAACATTTTCTCGATGGTAACGAAATGCGTTTCACGCAAGCTCAATTATTCAGATTTCCCCCCCGTCAAACTCTGTTTGATAAGTTATGAATATTTCGCTAAATATTCCACGAAAGTGATAATCAAACTTTGACTTGGCATTTCCGACCTTATGTTGCACAAGCAAAAGTTATCAAACCAAAAAAAAATTGTGCAAAAATTTAACCTCCGGTGGTGTGAGATATTCAGACTAACTTTCTTTTGGTTGCGTCAAATCTTACATGTTTTTTTTTCCTTCTTATCTTGCTAAAGGTAATCATCTGTTCTGCGTCCAAAAATAAAACAAACTCTTGAATGAACCAAACAAAATCACTCGCCACAAGCGTGATTCGATTTTCGAGCGGCTTATTTGTGTGTAAAGTTACCTTGGTGTAGGTTAAGTCACTCTCTTCGTTTGGCCAGACCAGCTGACGGTGAAGTTTGAGTTTTTTTTCAAATGTTCTCTCTCGAGGCTCTCGAGCGTTCAAAAGCTGAGAGGAGAGCGGAAGCACGTGCTTCAACTTTGTAGTGGTATGGTGCCTTCGTTATCACCCGCAATTGACGCCGGTCCGCAAAGTGATTAGGCACATGTTTGAGGTTTTGAATAAATTTTGTGTGTTGACGGATTCACAGTGATGTGGGAATTAATTGGGGCATTGAAAATATATATACATAAATATTGTCCAGTCTGATTTTTTTTGTATAAAAAAGAAAATGGAATGAGCAATATACAATTTACATAACTTAAATAGATAGTGTTTTATGATTATTAACTGTTAAGATTAAAAAAATCTGATTTTTGATGAAATAGCGGTAAATTTATTTTTTAATTTTGATTAAGTCTCAAGTTCTTACAGACTCGATTGTCCGAAGGCCTCCGAAAAGTTTCACCTCAGATAATCAAAATATCGGATAATCGAATCGCGAAAAAAAATATAAATTTTTTGCGTTGTCTTATTTTTTATTGTAGAGCCCCTGACCTACGCTAAAGTGATTTAGAATTTTTAAACCCAAGATGGCGGCCAAAAAAGTGGTGACGAAATATTGAAAAAATGCATTTTGTTATTTAATAGGCAATCAACTATTCAAATTTGGCTACAATGAGTTCGCTGAACTCAAATTTGATGTAAAAAACAAGAAAAAACAAAAAATGCAAAAAGAACTTCGGATAATCGAAACTTTGGATAATCGAAGCTTCGGATAATCGAGTTTCGACTGTATTGTTTTGAGCAATTCATCTCGAAGTTCTGAAATAGTAGTTTAAGCAACAAGTTGCAAAAAGAGGATTTTTTCAGCACGAGTCGTACATTTATCCAACGAGGTTCACCGAGTTGGATAAATACGAAGAGTGCTGAAAAAATCAAGTTTTGCAACGAGTTCCATACAACATTTTTTTGCAATTCCGAAAAACACCCATTGAGTGAAATTTTAAGTCAAATTTTCATGTATTTTGTCAATAAATCGTTTAAATCAAAAAAATGTTGAAAAGTGTTACTTTTCAAAACAAGTGCTGAAAAGTTCAACTTTTCAGCACCCATTTCAGTGCTGAAAAGTAGAACTTTTCAGCATTTATTTTGAAAAGTGATGCTATTCGATTCTGTTATTTTTGGTACAGAAAAGTAGGCTATTTCGTCGTTCAAGAATGACAGGAAAAGTAAGTAGTTTCACGACGGAATTGCAAAAAGGATTTTTTCTATTTTTACTTATCTTTATAGTCATTTATAATTGAAACACTCAAGTTAACATATAATTTTGCACGGGCAGCCAAGTTAACATATAATTTTGGCAGCTGTTCATACAAAAATGGTTAGTATCTGGGTGCTGAAAAGACAGAATGCGTAACGTGATTTTCGAAAGCTCCCCACTGCTCCCCACTAATACAACAGCACTACAGCTGTAAACATAAACAAAGTAGAAGGCTCTGTTCAAGCTCAAGCGTGACATATTTTTTGCTGCTGAAGTGAATTGTTTTGAAACATTTTGGATCTGTTGATGTTGATGTTTTCGATGAAAAGTTAAGTGCATCCCACTTTTTTCTTCTTATACTAAACGATGGGCGGTCAAAAGAGGCCTTTTTTGTTTTCCACGTGATGAAAAATTGTGTCAAAAGTGGGTGGAATTTCGTGAATCAAAAAAGCAACCGAATGGAAGTTCCGAGATTATGTATCTTTGATGTGCAGTGATAATATCGGAATAAGATTATCCAATATTATTTGGCAAGTAACATTCATAGTTATTGATAATTCGCCGCTAACATTTCAAAAAGCGTCATAAACATAGTTTTTGCATGAGACATAGCGATTTTGAAATGTTAGCAACGAATCATGCCAATCTCGATTTCAACCCTCTTCTTTAGATGTTTTGACTTCGAATACCTTAACAGCTCGACGCCATCGACTTTTTTTTATTCCTGACAAAATAAATTATAGATCGATCACAATACTTGCCATTTCTTGGTATTATTTTGCGAACAGTAAATTGGTTCCGCTTTGACAGTTCTAAATTGAGGCCGCTTTGCGGACAACTATTCTGCACCCAGGTTAGTATGTGTTCGATAATCTTGTGTATCTCTGATTTCTGATCAATTTGGTGTATCCAGAAAAGTTGGAACTATTCTGGAAAAATAGTTACATAGATAAAAATTGTCGGCAAAAATGTTGACGCCGGCAATGATTTTTCAAAAAAAAAAAATGTTTTTAGAAAAAAAAAAATGAAATTTTATCTAAAAAAATTTTGCGATCTAAAGTACTTTAGTGAAATTTTGCAAAGTGCACCGTTTTCGAGATATGGCAGCCTAAATTTTGATTTGTACAAAAAATAGCAGTTTTTCGATTTTGTAAAATAGTCAGTGACCTTCTTTAAAACTATTATTTTCTAAAAGTTCAGAACATTTTCTAAAATTTAGTGAAAATGTTGGAATTAGGACTAAAATTTCAAAAGGGCGTTCCATTAATCTATGGCTCATCATTTGTAAGCTTTTGTACCCAAAAACATATATTAAAATTTCAAAAAATATTTTGGTATTTTGGGAAAAATAGTTTTTGAGAAAATAAGTTAAGTTTAAAATATGCAAATTGTTTTTTCGTGTATCTATTTGATTCAGAATAAGCCTCATCAATAATTATTCAAATATTTGCATACCATTAAGTTTGTATGGGCAGCTGCCAAAATTGTATGGAGCCTTGCATGGGTAAACCAATGAAACAAAATGGCGTCTTTGGTCATAGCAAAAGCCCCCACAAAGTTTGTGCCAGATGAAATAAAAATACAAAAAAAAATATATGAAATTTTCAGATTTCGTAGAGAATTGCTTTATATTGAAATGTTTAGATCTTAAGCATGAAAGTTTACCAACGGGAGCGAATGACCCATAGGGTTAAAGTTCCCCTAATTAAATCAATAACAACAAGCAAGAAAATGACTCTGATATTGGACAAAATTATACATACAAATTTAAGAGCTTTTATGGTAGATTTGAAAATTCAATAATAATCTTCCATAGAAAAAAATCTCAAGCCTTTAATTCTTTAACTTTGCTAAACAAAAATTTCAGGTCGGTAAACTTTGCATCTCGAGTTGCCCCAATTTATCTATCTGCCTCATATTTGTCTCAGCTACTAGTTATATATGTCCAAACAACCCTTGCAAATATCAGGCGGATGGGTGTAGTCAAACGATGTTCTCTTAATTAAATTTATCGTCAAACTTTTATTACATACCATACCATACCAATCAGCATAGGGCTCCGAGGGAAGTCCGTGCTGTGACAAAGAGACGCCTCCATATTTCTCGATCCTGGGCTGTTTGTCTCCAATCTTCTAAGTTGCAGATTTTCCGGATATCTCGCCTGACTTGATCACCCCATCGTGCTCGCTGTGCTCCCGGTTTTCGTCCTCTACCGCCTTCCAGTTGATCGCGGTCGAAGATCATTTTAACGGGACTGTCATCGTGCATTCTCGCAACGTGACCAGCCCACCTAAGTCGGCCGACCTTCGCCTCTTGGACGATAGTCGGACCTCCAAGCAAAGCGTGCAGCTCGTGGTTCATGCGCCTACGCCACTCACCGTTAGCAGTCCGCACACCCCCATAGATCGTCCGTAGCACCTTCCGTTCAAAGACTCCAAGGGCACGTTCATCCTCTTTCAGCATAGTCCAAGTTTCGTGGCCGAAGAGGACGACTGGTCTAATGAGGGTCTTGTAGATTGCTAGCTTCGTGCGGCGTCGCACTCGATCGGATGTCAGGGTCTTCCATACTCCGAAGTATGCACGATTTCCTGCATGAATGCGAGTCTGGATCGACCTACTGGTGTTGTTATCGGCCGTCACCAGGGATCCCAAGTACACGAACTCGTCTACCTCCTCCAGCTCGTCACCGTCCACTGCTAGGGGAGTCAGACACGGGGGGCCCCCGTCTTTGGAGCCTCGACCTCTCATGTACTTTGTTTTCGTCGCATTCATCGCCAGTCCAATCTGCATGGCTGCTGCTTTCAGTCCGGTGTAGATTTCCATCACCTTCTCTTGACTTCTCGCTATAATATCGATGTCATCAGCAAAACCAAGCAGTTGAACCGACTTGAAGAATATCGTGCCACTCGTGTCAATGCCCGCTCTTCGTATAACACCTTCTAGGGCGATGTTGAACAGAAGACAAGATAAGCCATCACCCTGTCGTAACCCTCGCCGTGACTCAAAGGGTTCCGATAATTCCCCCGAAACACGCACAAAGCACATTACTCGCTCCATGGTTGCCTTGACCAGCCGTGTCAGTTTGTCCGGAAAACCGTTGTCGTGCATAATCTGCCATAGCTGCTCGCGGTCGACCGTGTCATAGGCTGCCTTGAAGTCAATGAAAATGTGATGTGTGGGCACGTTGTACTCGCGGCATTTCTCAAGGATCTGCCGGAGGCAAAATATCTGGTCCGTGGTGGCTCGCGCGCCCTTGAAGCCCGCTTGGTAGGGCCCCACGAACCTTTTTGCGTGGGGTGATAGCTGACGGCAGAGGATCTGGGAGAGTACTTTATAGGCAGCATTGATAAGAGTTATGCCGCGGTAGTTACAGCAATCCAACTTATCGCCCTTTTTGTAGATGGGGCTTATAACCCCCTCCATCCATTGTTCCGGTAGATTTTCCTCATCCCAGATCATAGAAATTACCTTGTGGAGCGCCCTAGCCAGTTTCTCTCCTCCATATTTGACAAGCTCGCTCGGCAACCGATCTTTACCGGCGGCTCTGTTGTTCTTCAGCTCCTTGATCTCCTTCTTAACCATCCAGAGATCGGGAGCCGGGAACTGGTCATTAGCTCCGGGAGCTCCAAGGTTAACTTCTATGCCGTCTCCGTCTGC
The DNA here is from genome assembly GCF_016801865.2 of Culex pipiens pallens. NCBI lineage: Eukaryota > Metazoa > Arthropoda > Insecta > Diptera > Culicidae > Culex > Culex pipiens. The sequence goes on along the minus strand of NC_068937.1, from coordinate 48,643,885 downwards.
TGTTTCGCCGTTGAGGTGTTCATTGAAGTACTGCTTCCACCTGCGTATCGCCTCGTTTCTGTTCACGAGAAGATTTCCCTCTGCGTCCCGGCACTTCTCGGCTCGCGGCACGAAGCCTTTCCGGAACTGGTTTATCTTCCCGTAGAACTTCCGCGTCTCGTTTGCAAGGAACAGCCGCTCCATCTCGTCGCGGTCCCGGTCTTCTTGCTGGTTCTTCTTTATCTTGAAGACCGCGGTTTGTCGTTCCCTTGCCTGTTTGTATCGATCCTCGTCCTCTATCGTACCGGTCTGCCGCTTTCTGTTGAAAGCAGCTTTCTTCTCGCACGATAATCGTTGGCACTCGTCGTCGTACCAATCGTTTTTCCTGACTCGTTCCACCCTACCTAATGAAGTTTCAGCGACACTACCGATGGCTGAGCAAATCATACTCCAGCCATCCTCGAGAGAAGCAGCGCCTAGTTCTTCCTCACTTGGCAGGTTCGCCTCCAGCTGCTGCGCGTAACTATCAGCCACTTCGCTATCCTGCAAACGCTTGACGTTCAGCGGAGGTGTCGGAGGGCTTCGTCGCTGGTAGCAGACCGTCGACAATTTTGAGCGCATGCATGCTCCTACCAGGTAGTGGTCCGAATCGATATTCGCACCGCGATACGTGCGAACGTTCGTAATGTACGAGAAGAATCGTCCGTCGATTAAAACGTGGTCGATTTGATTTTTCGTTCTTCCATTTGGCGATACCCAAGTGGCTTTGTGGATGTCTTTGCGTGGGAAAAAGGTACTTCTTACCACCATTCCGCGGGAGGCTGCAAAGTTGATGCAGCGTTGGCCGTTATTGTTCGTGGCGGTGTGAAGGCTGCAAGGCCCTATCACCGGTCGATACATCACCTCCCTTCCCACTTGAGCGTTAAAATCCCCGATGACACATCTCTTCGTGAGCAGCTGTCATACTCCTTCTCCAGCCGCGCGTAGAATGCTTCTTTCTCTTCTTCGGGTCTTTCTTCGTGTGGGCAGTGGACATTGATGTTGCTGTAGTTGAAGAGACGGTCTCTGATCCTCAACTTGCACATCCGGTTACTGATGTGCTTCCAGCCAATCACCCTATCCTTCATCTTACCCATCACAATAAAGCCGGTCCCCAGCTTCTTGTTGTTGGTGCCGCAGCTCTGGTAGAATGTGGCGTTAGTCCTACGACTATCCCAGTCCTTGTTCCCCTGCCAGCAAAGCTCCTGCAGTGCGACAATGTCGAATTTGCGGGGTCGCAATTCGTTCGCCAAAGCGATGTCGCAACCCTCGAACTTCAGCGACCTACAATTCCAGGTCCCGAGTCGCCAATCGGTGTCCTCTTTGTACGTGGGCTTGCGCCGTTGGTTCCGGGTCGTCATTCTCCTTGTCCTTCGCGATTCCTACTTTTCAGCAGGCGGCCGGATCGGGGCAGCGCTGCCTAGTCCCGGGGCGTTTTACGCCTGTGAGCTTCCGGGACCTAGCTCCGGTTTTCTCTCGCTACCGTAACGGCAAACACTTTTTTATAATTTATTATATTTTTAATTATACAAAAACTTTTTTTTTTATTAACTTTTATTGAAAATTTTAAATTTGACATTTAAAAATAACATTTAAAGTTTATTAAAAAACAAAAACTTGTTCAAAATGTTCAAAATTTTGGTTTCAAAAAGGTGCCGTAAAACGGACCTTGATAGGTTCGACATTTTTCCGCAAAATGAAGAGTACAAATTAAATACGTACGGAAAGGTATAGAATTATACTGACCGTTGAAGAGAAGTGTTGAAGGTACTGCTAGAAGATGTTTGAAAAGTTTAAAAAGTTAGTTAACTATAATTAAGAAAAACATTTGTTGATGAATAGCATTTTTTTAAATTCTCAAAGTGTTTGATACACTGTCATGATATTCTCAATGAACATGATTTCAAATCGAAAAATGGACTGCATTTTAGGACTCTTTGGACAATATTCCATTAGGAGAAGGTGAAATAAGTTTTGTAAATATAAAATAGATATGTGTTTTGAAACTAATTTTTAAAAATCTTCAATTTTATAAGCATTTTTAGTAAAATAAATTTCATATTGCATATTCAAAAAGTACATGGAATTCCCCATGAAATGGCATTACGACGTTGATACATCAAATCGGGCGTCCAGTTTTACACAAAAGTCTCTTTGACACCAAATTTCTATTTGTTCACGGTTTTGAGTTACAAATCACTGAAAAACGTGTCTTAGTAAAAAACCAGAAAAATGAAAGAGGTCGTACCGCCCCACCTCCACGAGATATCGAAATATGGATCTCGGATTCGTGATCATGGACCAAAATTACTCCTTAGAGCAAAGTTTCACGAAAATCGAAGAGGGGTCGGGACAACTTTTCCAAGGTAGTCAGGGTTTTCTAGATACAGTCCAGACTCGATTATCCGAAGCCTTAATTTAACCCTCTAACGCCCATGGTTACTCCAGAGCACCACTAATTTTTGCCGTCAAAATTAAATTTCTCTTCAACCATACATTTTTTCAACATGGTTCAACATGCGTTAGTTTATATACAATGTTAACGTATAACCATTAAAATTTCATCCAATTTGGTCGAATCAGTTTCAAGTAATGGCGAAAAACGTAAAAAATCTCGATTTAGATCTGGGCGGTAAGGGGTTAAACATCAAAATCGAGTTCTGCGACCCATTTTAGTGAAATTGAACTGGTTGATTGCCTATTAAATGAAAAAATGCAATTTTTCAATATTTCATCACCGCCATTTTGGCCGTCATCTTGGATTTAACAATTCTTAATCACTCTAGAGTAGTTTAGGGGTCATACTTAAGCTTGACAATCAAAAATAAGACAACGTTTTTTTTTTATTTTGTGATTCGATTATCCAATGATTTGATTATCCAGAGTTTCGATTATCCGAAGTGAAATTTCGCCAAGGCCTTCGGATAATAGAGTCTGGACTGTAATGCATTTATTAATCGTTGATAAACACATTTTTTGGATCTCAGAATCTGGTTTTCTTTTATAAAATAGAGATTATTTGAAAAACTAAATTTGTTATCAAATTACATCCCTGGATCGCGTTTTCCCGCTTATTCCCCAAATCCATCACCAACATGTGCTCAACATACAACCAAACCCAAAACCGGCCGGCTTCTTATCGACAGCCTGTACGAACACATTAACGCACATTTCCTCCGATGATTAGAGCGACTAATCGCGACGCTCTCCTCGGGCTTAACCGTCGTGGGCCCTTATCTTGTTTTTATTTGTGTTGTGTGCAGGTCCGAAATTAATTTCGGGTGCACTTTGCGCAAGCTCAAGCACTGACGTTTAGTACTGGTCGTAACTTCCCACCGAAAATGCCGCTCCTCAAGAGAACGGTAGCTTAACTTGACTTTTTAACTGATATCAAACTAATTTGGCGATTTTCTTTTTCTTGTTTTAATTTCAGAGCCCGATGCAGATCAAGCGGGCCTCCACCGATAAGCTGCGGGAGATCTTCGCCCGGTACGCGACCCAACAGATCAACGGTGAGTTGTTCATGACCAGCGAAGAATTTGTGCGGGGTTTCCTGGGCCAGTCGTACAACGAGGTGAGTCAGTGTGGCGGCGTCGACCTTGAGTCGTCCTCTGTTATCAATCTAAAGCGATTGGTGTTCACGTGCTGTTTCCCTCATTTTTAGGAATCGGTCAAACTGCTGGCCGGCATCGCGGACACGAGCAAAGACGGCCTCATCTCGTTCGCCGAGTTCCAGGCGTTCGAGGGTCTGCTCTGCACGCCGGACGCCCTGTACAAAACCGCCTTTCAGCTGTTCGATCGAAACGGGAACGGCTCGGTTACGTACAGTGAGTTTGTTGATGTGTTCAAAAAGACAGATCTGCACGCTAAAATCCCGTTCAAACTGGACGGTCCATTCATACAGCTCTACTTTGGCAAGGACCGCCAGCGGACGATCAACTATGCCGAGTTTTCCCAGTTTTTGCACGACTTTCACGAGGAGTGCGCGCTGGAGGCGTTCCGCATGAAGGACACCTCCGGGTCCGGGTTCATCTCGGCGCTCGACTTTCAGGACATTATGGTGAACGTGAAGCGGCACCTGCTGACGGCGGAGGTCAAGGATAACCTGGTTGCGGTGAGTAGAGGGAAATGTTTGTATTTTACTGCGTGTTTATTATATGTGAGTCTTCTCCTCCATCTCATCTTCGATTCCCGTAATTTTGGTCTCTAATCACGAATCAGAGGTCCTTTTTCGACATCATTACTTCCACATCTCGGAACACGTCTGGTTCTCCAAGTTTTGCCAAGACTTTTCTTTTGTAAAAACGTCCTGGGAATCGATTGGAGGGGACCACGGGGAACAAAGATATGGCCGCATTATCACCGGAACTTTTATTCCAGCGATTTTATAAAATTCCCATATGAAACGTTTAAATGTCCATCAATATGGGTATCAACATTCTTCATTTTGTCAGAACATTTCAAAAATGATAATGAATTCTGATACCCATATTTATGGGCTTTGCTCTGATTTTATATTGGCCGATACTGGCCATTTTAAAGGTTTTTCGGGAAAGATCCGGAACCGGTTCCGGAGTGGCCAGTGACCAGTAAAAATATTTTGGAAGACAATTTTTGAAATTTTCCTGCAAAATGAAGAATTTTGATACCCATATTAAGGGGCTTCACCCTGATATGATATTGGCCACTTCGAAGGTTCCCCGGGGGGAATCCGGAACCGGTTCCAGAGTGGCCAGGGTCCAAAAGTTGACCTCAAATTAAATTTTCTGAGTTGGCCTTTCACAGCAAAAAATCCGATGGTAAAATCGCATGCAAAAGCATGCACATCACCTTTGTGAGAAAAAGCATGTAATATTGTATGAGAAAACGTGTACACAAAAAGCATGTACCGAAGAAAAAAAATCAGGTCTGCTCACCCTAAAAATAACATCAATCCGGCGAGAGCCATATCCAGATTACCAAGTCCGCGCCCCAACCCACTCGGCTATCTCGCCGTAAGTTCTTATTTTCACCAAACTTTCTCCAAGATGTGTACAACAATTGATTGAAACGGTTTTACGATATCATAACCCTATGTGGCAAAATAAGTCTCTCCTTGAATTGGACCTTTTTTTATTTATTTTTTTAATTTTTACATGAATGTTTTTTTGTACGTTTTGTGTGATGATTAAGGTGATTTTTGTCTAATTTTTCGAAGTTTTTAATCCAAAAAATTAATGTGTGTATTTGAAAGTATTTTATTCAGAATGTTCTGCAGATTTTACATAAAAATTACACTTTGGACGTTTGTTGAAGCTCGTGCAATGCCAACATTGTAATTGGGCTAATGTCGAAGTGTAAACAAAGAGTCTGTCCCAATTCGTTTCTAATGTTAACATCAACTGACGTGAGCAAGTTACACAGTATCATCATGGTAGTATTACATCTGGGAATGGGTACATCTTTAATGACAGATAAAAACTGTTATTTTATCCACTATCTCAGTATTTTGCTAGTATTTCAGGTAATATTACATCATAATAGATGTAATATTACATCACAACTTCAAATTTTAAACTTTTTAATTTTACACCTTCAAAGTTTACACAATTTTTATTGTGTAGACTTTTTAGTTGGAAGGTTAAAAATGGAAATTTAGATTAAAATGTTATGCTGATGGACACATTGGTACACAGCATAAAATTTGATTGTAAAATCGCATGCTCATCGCCTTTGTGAGAAAAGACACTTAATATTACACATTGCATGTAATGTTTTTTCTACACAGTAAAAACTTGAGTAAATTTTTATAAGGTGTATTTTTGGAAGGTTGAATGTTATGATTTTTTTCACTGTGCACACACACACACACACACAAAAGTTGCAACCGACGGGATTCAATCCCAGCACCAACAGATATGACTGGGGCCTTAGTCTGCCCGGCTATCACCGATGAAGGAGCCTGGCATGTCAATTGTATGTATTTCGGTCAAGTAGGTTTTCCATACTGATGGGCTACATATTTCAGGGTTTAATATTACATCAAATTTCATGAAATAATGCAACGTTTATTTTACGCCCAGGCCTTTTACACGCAGCAGGATTACTACTTTATTTGTTGTGTTTTGATACAGAGATACCTCTTTTTACGCGGTGGCGTTACGCTTTTTGTTGCGAAGATTTCTCTTAACCCTTACAATATTTTTGCAAACTTCAAAAATCGTTTTGTAGATCTGAACAAAACCTACAAATTGCTTTTAAAACATTGCAAAAATGTTGCGTCGTTCCAGAGAAATCAACAAATTAGAAAAACGTAACGCACCGCGTGAAAAGAGGTTTCACTGTATATTTATATTGAAATTTGTCGTGATCAAGGGTCCTGATTGCTCCACAAAAACTCAGTCACTCGCGAACACAAATCTAGCGCGACGAAAAACTACTCTGATGTATTCCTACCGTTTGTCACTTGCACACCAATCGCCACTGGACACTCTCTCTTTGCTCTCCCTCTCACTCCAATCGAGTAGCACAGCGAATGGTTCAGAGATACCGATTTCGTTAAGTCGCTCAAAGCTGACTGAAAATAGTTCGCGATCGGCTTTGCTTTGATCATTTAATAAATTGCTCAAAATTAATTAAATCAAAAATATTTAGAAATTTTGTTGTTTACACAACATCAAAGACACATTTGGCAGAAATTTCCACCATACCAAATTCTAATTGACGGCAAACTGTGGTAGTGCAGGAAAAATGAGCACAGGGTATTTTTTTGGCTCTCTCCTCTCTGAGAATATTCGTGTGACGGAGAGGAGCCAGCGTGTCGTGTTCGTTCACGAATGGTTGCAAATTATCATGATATTTTTTGCTGTGAAGCATAAAAAAGAACATGTGCTAGATTTCAGTGAAACGAATGTATGTTTGAAATTTATGAAAATTCCAAAAGTCCAAGTGAAAATTAAAAAAATCCGGATCATCCGGAGGTCCGTGCAATGAAATTTTTCATCGGTTCCATGGTTCCAGGCGTAAAAAAAGCTTTTGATGAATAATACTCGGTGAATTGCGACAAACACAATTCTTCTGTATCTTCCGTATTTGTTGGGCTCTTTTTTCTCACTGAGCTATGCACGAGTAAGAAAAAAAAAGGCCAAAGGGTCATTCATAGGTAAAATTTGCTAAATTAAAGAAAAAAACTGCTCTCCCCATTTGAAACTTTTAAACATATTTGCATCGGCCCAATGTATTAAACAAAAATCTAACCATTCTAGGTAACCGAAGGCCACCGGGTGAGCTTTCCCTACTTTATGGCCTTCAACTCGCTGCTAAACAACATGGAGCTGATCAAGCGCATCTACCTGAACGCCACGGCCGGCAGCCGGACAGAACCGGTCACCAAGGACGAGCTGCTCCACTCGGCCCAAACGATGAGCCAAATCACCCCGCTGGAAATTGACATCCTGTATCAGCTGACGGGCGCGGTTCATCAGACGGGGTAGGTTCCGAATTTGAGTTAGCTGAGGCATGCATGCTGTTAGATCTCACCGCGTAACGTAATCATTGTATCTTCCCTAACGCTGCCGCCCTTTTTCTTCGGATGGCAATGATAATGAAATGAAAAAAAAGTGTTTGGTGGAAGCGCAAGAAAGTTATAGACAAGACTAGGCAAGTTACAACCTGCAACCGTTGGATTAGCACTCTTTGTATTTTGTATCTTGAAATGAAACAAAACAGAAGCGAAAAAACAAATTGATTCATTCATTTTCAGAGCTTTTTGAAATTAAACTGATTTTGCGTAGGGCGATCAAATTGCAAATTGTATCTCTAAAATAGACTTGCGTAATTAAATCCTAACTAGAACAATGGTGTTGTCACAGACAAACAGACGTGACTCTCCATACAAATATTTTTTTAAATTCATCGTTCTTCATCAAACCACCAAATCACGGCGACGTCAGCGCTGCCTGGTGAGCTTATGCCGAAGCGCAGCCCAAACATACCAATACAAACCCATTACTGTCGCGTGTCATGTCAGTGTATGCGTGAGACAATCAAGCTTTAACGATTGTAAACATCAACAGCTGATTTAAATAATGTTGTTGTTGCTTACTCGATGAAATAAAAATAAAAATTTACACCGACAGCCGGAGATGACGGCCAAACCATGCGGCAGCATCAGCAACGACGCACCACAACCGCAACGACAGAGACCAAAACACTGGTCCTCCCCGTTGCTCCCAAAAACTGTCCAACATTCCTTCTCTCCCGAAACCTCGAACCATTACACCTGATCAACAAGATACAAGTCATGAAAACACCAGTAGTGGCCGCCGAAATAGAACAAAAATCAATTCAAATCTACCGGAATTGATCCCAACGATGGGCGTTTCGAAACATCCGCGGGAAACGTGTCCACAGCGCAGTTAAGTTGCGTTAAACAGCAAAAAGTGGCGAATGAGATGAAAAAAGTCGCAATGATTACAAAAAAACGCTGCCGCAAACTCTTACATCGAAACAGGACAACTGTGGATGAAGATTGAGTGGCGCTCATGATCAACGCAACATCGCCAAAAGGACGACCAGCAGCAGCAATTTGAGCAGCAATCCATGAAGGATAAGCAGGTTGCTCCAAGGTTGCTCCGAAGGAAATGACTTCACCACAGAATCTGGCCACGGCAGCGGCAGACCTACCAGGTTAATAGTGGGGCAAAAGGTATGTCCTCGCTAGTCAGCCGCTCATCTGACCCTGGTCGAAACTGCCCCAATCTTGTCCCGCAAAGCCTGGATTGTGGATCACCGTTAGAATTCCTAAATCATATTTTGTTTTGTTTTCATTTGCTGCCACGTGCTCACACTCAACTTTACAACAACAAAAACGCATTACACACACTGAGGAAAGACGGGCGAGCTGTCACGACAGCAGCGCCATCAGCTCCGGGTGAGTGAATGCCGAAGCTGAATTGCATTTGAAATAACCGTTTTGGCTCGGTTATTGAAGAACGATGATTCCGAACTCGAGTGTCCCGTCTGTTTGTCTGTGGTGTTGTGATGATTTTGTAAGTTTTTTAGTTAATATTTTTAGCGTAGTTTATTCGTAGTTTGCTAATCAAACAATTATCAACAATTGGGAAGGCTTTTTTCAAAATTGTTTTTTATTATCTTATATTTTATTTATTCTTGTTCCACTCTTTTCCCTCTTTGTCAAAGTGTTTCTTTTAAATAACTTTTTATATTTTTTTGTTTCTTTTCCGGTTGATTTTCAAAATTGCTTTTCCACACCCCGAAAATCTCGCTATCGATTTCGTTCAAACTATTCTTAAACAATTGGCAAACCCAGGCGCCTCGTGTACAGCGATCTGAGCAGTATCGCGCCGGAACATTATACGAAACATATCACCCATCGGTTGGCGGAGATCAAGGCGGTGGAGTCGCCCGCCGACCGGTCCATCTTTATCCAGCTGCTGGAGAGCACGTACCGGTTCACGCTAGGGTCTGTGGCGGGAGGTGAGAATCATAATCCGGACAAGGCTTGAAAAGCGATAGGGGACTAAAGTTTTCTCAAACTTCCAGCCGTCGGTGCCACCGCGGTCTACCCGATCGATCTGGTGAAGACGCGAATGCAGAACCAGCGCACGGGATCGTTCATCGGTGAGGTCGCCTACCGGAACTCGTGGGACTGTTGCAAAAAGGTAGTGATCATTGAATTTCGTTCTAAAAGAATCTTAATAACTATGTCTAATTCCAGGTCATCCGTCACGAAGGCGCCCTCGGACTGTACCGTGGCCTGGTGCCCCAGCTGATGGGCGTGGCCCCGGAGAAGGCCATCAAACTCACCGTGAACGATCTGGTGCGTGACAAGATGACCGACAAGCAGGGCCAGATTCCGCGGTGGGCCGAGGTTCTCGCCGGAGGTTGTGTAAGTTTCCCATTAAATTTCCAAGCAACAAGTGCACTTCCCTAACACCGACGTGAACTCAAAGTACTTAAATGCATACAATTTCTTCCTTTAATTCCAGGCCGGTGGCTCCCAGGTGATCTTCACGAACCCGCTCGAAATCGTCAAGATTCGGTTACAGGTGGCGGGTGAAATTGCCGGCGGAGCGAAGGTGCGGGCGTGGAACGTGGTGCGCGAGCTGGGCCTGTTTGGGCTGTACAAGGGAGCGCGAGCCTGTCTGCTGCGTGACGTGCCCTTCTCCGCCATCTATTTCCCAATGTACGCCCACGTGAAGGCTGCGTTCGCCGACGAGCAGGGCTACAACCATCCGTTGACGCTGCTGGCGGCGGGTGCCATCGCCGGTATTCCGGCGGCATCGCTGGTGACGCCGGCGGACGTCATCAAGACCCGGTTGCAGGTTGTGGCCCGGACCGGACAGACCACGTACAACGGCGTGATGGACGCGGCGCGGAAAATTATGGCCGAAGAGGGCCCGCGGGCGTTCTGGAAGGGAACAGTTGGTAAGGATTCTTTTTATGATTTGTGAAACGTCACTTATTATTTTCAACGGATACTTGGGTCACCGGTGCGCTCAAAACGACCGTCACTGGCTGGTATAGAGAACGCGTTGTTCGGTTTGCTCATTCTCGCAGATTTTCAGCATGTCTTCGAAGTCATCATCACACGTATTTTGGCATATGAATCAATTACCTGTGTTTATTTTGAATATCTTGGTTAAGCTTATCAGAGTATTCTTGGAAAACTTTTCTTGTTTCTTGGCAATAAATTGATGCTAACGTATACTCCCGGAATGCAATCTACAGTGCTTCTAAAACGAAAACGAAACTATTGGCACTACGCCCCCCGGGGCATGGCCTTCCTCTAACGTGGGATTTCTGCTCCAGCGCCTCTGACGAGACAGGAGAAACCGGGACCGACGTTTTACTTCACCATCCGATAGAAGCTCAGTAGATAAGGCGGGAATCGAACCCGCGTCTCATAGCATCATCGGGATCGGCAGCCGAAGCCGCTACCCCTGCGCCACGAGACCTCACAGTGCTTCTACAAAAGGTTAAACTTCAGAAACCAGTGTTTCTAAACAGCTTCCCTTCTGTTGGAGACTGGGTCCAGTATTTCTATATTGTACTTTCCTTTAATTTTCTTGTACTTATCCTTTATGAACCAACAATCACTAAAAACAAAAGAATTGTCAACATGGGTCATTTAAAAATATTTTAGGGATTTTGGGAATCATTTTCATGTTGTTGTGGCCGCCATCTCCCATCTGTGTTTGAAAGGGGCGGTACGACATTGCTCTTACGGCCTTTCTTATACGGGTTTAAAGGGGACGAAAAGCCGTAAGAGCAATGTCGTACCACCCTTTTCAAATGTTGCCCCAGAAATGCATCATGAAAAATATTGTTTGGTCTAATGAGTTCCCTCTGAAGCAAAAATACATATTTTAAATAATTAATCTGGACTTTCTTTTTATGAGGTCCTATAAACAAATCTAGAGTTTTTTTTTAAAGTTTCTATAAGCTATTGAGTTTAATATGTTAAAAGGACCTTTAAAAAAAACTCTAGAAATGTAAACATTGAGTGTACCCTCTCTTCACATTATGCCAATGTCCATCGGAGTAAGCGGGATACTATATGTTTACATTTGTTTATTGGACCTAATTAGAAAAAGTCCTGAAATTTACCTTTGGAAACCCCAATAGGAGAGCGTCCATAAAACATAACTAACCGGTTTCGAGGTCTTTTTCGACCCCAAACTTTAAAAAAAATGCAAATAATACAGTTTTTGTCCAAATCTCGTTTTCTAGGTCGAGATTTGGAAACTAAACGAAAATAATACAATAAGCAAATAAAAATTGTCAACTTTTAAAAACGCGCCGATTTTGATGTTGTCGTCGCCTACTCGTGCATAAATGAATGTCGAATGAATTTTGACCAACTTGTGCTCCTTGTGCCGCAGAGAATCATGATGGCATTTTTTTTATCTTCTTAAAACAACTGACCGAAATTTCAAGTTTATATAGGCGTTTATCCTTTCCACTATTCATAAGTCTGATAGCCGAACTTTTTCCTGTTAAGAGCGAGTCCACGACAAAGCATACCCATCTCGCATCGACCTCAGCCATCGGCCTGAAATTTTCAGGGGTTGTTTGTACATATAAAACGAGCATCTGGCCAAAATATGAGCACTCTAGGTCAACGGGAAGTGGGGCAAATCGGGACACAAAGTTTGAAGGTTCAAAACTTCAAAAATCTTTAAAAGGCTGTAACTTAGGCAAAATTCAATTTAATTTCAAAATTCAAAATGCATCTGAAAGGGCTTAAAAAATGCAACAAAATGCAGGGAGAAGCATCCCAATTGGCTAAATTTTGGGTTAAATCTAAAGGGAGTTATTGGCATTTTACTAAAAAAAAATAGCATAATTTTCAAATTCAAATAAAAAAGTGTTCCATGCAGATATCAACTTGGTTCGACCTGCAGCTTGTAGGGGACATCTGAGACTACCATCTGAGACTGAGAACGCTTTGGGTAAGGCAGTTTAACATATTAAATTGACACTTTTACCTTTAGTGAATTTTTTGTTTGTAAATTTTTGCTCGGTGGACCCCTTAGATCCCTTTTTTCTGGTAATAATTTTATCATATTCGTGTTCCTGAGACAATTTCACAATAGAAACATACACATTTTTTTTATTTTCATCAATTTTAACCCTTTAAAAAATGAAATTTAAAAAAAATCATCAATTCACATTTCTAGAGTTTTTTTTTGAAAAGGTCCTATAAACTATTGTGTTTCATATGTTTATAGGACCTAATAAAAAAATAGATTTATTGAAAATCAAGTTCGTTTCCAAGGAAACTAGATGACACCAGAAAAAAGCAGCTTCTTATTTTTTTAACTATAATTTTTTAAAGGGTTAAAATGGATGAAAAAAAAAAAAACATTTTTATGCATGTTTCTATTGTGAAATTGTCTCAGGAATACGAATATGATAAAACTATCACCAGGAAATTTGATTTAAGGGGTCCCCCAAGCAAAAATTTACAGCCAAAAAATTCACTAAAATTAAAAGTGTCTATTGAATATGTTAAACTGCCTTACCCAAAGCGTTCTCAGTTTCAGATGGTAGTCCCAGATGTCCCCTACAAGCTGCAGGTCGAACCGAGTTGATATCTGGATGGAACACTGTTTATTTGAGTTTGAAAATTATGCTATTTTTTCACTAAAATGCCTATAACTCCCTTTAGATTTAACCCAAAATTTAGCCAATTGGGATGCTTCTCCCTGCATTTTGTTACATTTTTAAGCCCTTTCAGATGCATTTTGAATTTTGAAATTAAATTGAATTTTGCCTAAGTTATAGCCTTTTAAGATTTTTGACGTTTTTGAACCTTCAAACTTTGTGTCCCGATTTGCCCCACTTCCTGTTGACTTAGAGTGCTCATATTTTGGCCAGATGCTAGTTTTATATGTACAAACAATCCCTGATAATTTCTGGCAGATTGGTGAGGTCCAAACGGCGTCCCATACAAAGGGGTATGCCCTGTTCGATGAACAGGGCACGTTTCGATGAAACGATGTTTTTCCCCATACATTTTAGCGATTTTCCCCATATAAACTTCAATGATGAAAAGCGACCCCTTAGCCTTAACCGATTTGGCTCAAAATTGGCACAGTTACTTGTTTTTGCCTAATGAATCGATCCAGGGGGTATCTCTTGCGATTTTCCGAAATTTTCAATTTTTCTTGTCACCCTAGTGGTGAGTCACCCAAAACCTCTTTTACGCAAATGGACCGAAGTTTTACTTCCTCATCCTATAGAAGGCATTATATTTTGTGTAATATAGTCTAAATTCAAATATTTTACATTTAAAATGTTGCTATCTTCTCTTCTCTTCCAGCCCGCGTCTTCCGCTCCTCCCCGCAGTTTGGTGTCACGCTGGTCACGTACGAGCTGCTCCAGCGGCTGCTGTACGTGGACTTTGGTGGCTCGCGACCGGCCGGCTCGGACGTGGCCCATTCAGGCAAACCGGCCGAGCTGACCAAGCTCAACCCGGACCACATCGGTGGCTACCAGGCGGCCCTGCCGATGCTGAACGGAATCGAGACCAAGTTTGGGCTAAGTTTGCCACGGTTTGCTTCCACCATTAAGGTTCCGGGTGCGGGTCAAGTCCCAGCGTCGTCTTGATCCGACCGTCGCAGGTCGGAACAGCAACAAGGGAACAAACGGTGGAGCAATTTCTTTTGGTAGCCGGTCGTTGCGGACGACGGCGAACGTAGTAGTTGATGGCGTTTAGGAATTGAGGATTATCCTAAGGTGTGACCCAGAGGACACAAGCACACGTGCGCACAGAAGCAGCAGCAGCAGCAAAAGTAGTTTGAAAACTCTTCTAAAAGTGTTTGGCAAAAAAATGCATTTGTTTTTTTTTCTGGTTAATGTTATGACTGTGTTAAGAGTTATTTTAGGTTTTAAAAGAATAAAGAGAAGCTAAAGTTCAAAACTTGAAAGCATTTATCGCAATCAAAAACCGACTTTGTTTGTGAGTGTTGAGAAAACAGAAGAAAAATGAAACTTGTCGCAAATTATGCCTTCCAGCATCTCAGCAAAGTAGCAAGTTTGATGTTATTTAGGTTGTTTGCTGGAATCTGCCAAACAAAAGTCACCTCCAGCAGTACCAACAACAAACGGCCGAACAACAAAACAGAAAAAAAGGTAACCACAATTAGTACAATGTCGTCTCACCAGTAGAGAGTCTCTTGCATTATCTATAACTAATCAAATCAAGTCGAGTGGCTCTGTAAGTTACGATAGCGATAATACAGGAAAGCAAAGCAAAGCACAACAAATCATCAAACAAGAAGCAGTGAAATATTTAAGCCGATAGTTAGAGCTAGAAATAGAGAGCAGTGGCAAATTATTTAAAGCATACTCTGAACAAAATAAAAAAAACTATTTGAAGCAGCACAGACAAATGGACGTGAATTGGTGTTTTTTTGTAAGTTAAATCTCCACATTATTGACTATAACTTTACACAACCAACGACAGTGGAACAAGATATCCCCAAACAAGTCCCAAAATATACTCTTGGTATTTATTTTTATTTTGAATTTATTTATTCAAACCAACCCGAGATAGGTATGTTTAGCAGGCGAGCATTTCTTCCTAAATTCCGAAAATGTTTTTTTTTTGTATTTTTTTTATTTGGCTTTGTTGAGGACCAAGGAAGCCCTTTTTTGTCATTGGTTCACCCATCGGCTGAAAGTTACGTTTTTTTTTTGGGTTACTAGTATTCTTGGAAACGAATCTGATTTTAAATAAATGTGAATCGGAGATTTTTAAATTTTTTTATCGAAACATCTTTCATATGAAGAGTGACAACAAAGCACGGAGTTTTTTCGGTTTTTGTTGAATATCTCAGGATTGAAATCGAATTTTGGGGATCTGTGAAGATCAAAAGGTGAGGCATTGAGAGTGGCAAAATGGCGTTCTTAATTTGGCCCAAAATGCAAGTGTGACAAGATAGCACGACAATGACGATTTGTCGTTACTTAATTGGGTACTAAAGCCCTATGTCAATGTTTATGTACAACAATAAAAAAAATAAAAACCATTTCTGATCACTTTTATTCATTTTAACGCAAAAAAAAAATATTATCGACAAGACAACATTTTTTCGATGGATCAACTATGGTTCCCTTGGAACGAGCAGTCAAGTAGGACTTTTTCTGTCAAGAAGGGCCGCGAAGTTAATTTTTAAAAATTGAACTAAACATCAATTTTAAATCCTTTGAGGTCGTTCAAAGCGTCATTGTACTCAGAAAAATAAGCTTTATCGTTGTGAACAATAATATCACAAATTTAAGCTTAATTTTAGGACCCAATTGTAAAAAAATGGGACATGCCATTAGAAGGAAAATTGAGGGAGCGTTCTTTTATTACATAACGCAAAAAACGATTTATACTAAAGTCCGGAAGATAAAAAGGGTGGTTTTTGAACGAAAACACAATGATGGTTAACGATAAAATTATTGAGGCTCGATAACGATAGTTCTATCGATAAACGATAGTTCTATCGTTATCGTTATTTGGATAATTCTATCGGCGATAATCTTATCGCCGATAATGGACGATAACTCATTTTTAAAATCTTTCTAAAATCGACTTAATTCAACCATATCATGTTAAATTTTCAATGCTTTCACTAAGAATATATATTTTTTGAAATCTAGTTAGTTTTAATGCAAAATATGTACTCAAAATTGTATACAAAATATTTTTTTTCGAAAGTACTCAAATTTGCAATATGGATATCAAATGAAGCGAAATTTTGTATGGGTTTCCAATTTATTAGAGTTTTTTGAAAAATATTAAAATTTTGACAAAAACCGTATTTTTTCGAAAATACTCAAATTTTCAAAATTTTCAACATGGGTATCAAACGAAACGTAATTGTGTATGCTTTTCTACTTTATTAGAGTTTTTTTTGTTAATTACTAAATTTTTTAAATATTACCTTTTTTACAAAAACACTCAAATTTTTTAAATATGCAATCTGGGTTTCAAATGATGCGAAATTTTGTATGGTTTTTCAATTTATTAGAGTTGTTAGGAAAATACTGAAATTTCGACAACATACTGTATTTTTTTTCGAAAATACTCTAATTTTCAAAATATGCAATCCATATATGGGTATCAAACGAAGCGTAATTTTGTATGCTTTCTCACTTTATTAGAGTTTTTTCGTAACACACACATTAGAGTTTTGTTTGTTACCACATTAATTAAGTATTTTCCATAAAAACTCTAATAAAGTAAAAAAGCATACAAAATTTCAATTCGTTGGATCCCCATATTGCATATTTAGATTATCGTTATCGTCCCGACGGTAACGATAACTATTATCGTTATCGTCAGGCGATAATATTGTCGACGATAATTTGATCGATTAACAATCTTGGAAAACACGTCATGTCATTCATTTTTAGAAAGGTATTTTAAAGACCTTTCCAACGAGACTGAAGATCTGAAAACCCTATCAAAAGTTATAAGCACTCAAGTTATTCATACACATTTTGGATGCCGGATCTTAGATATTTTTATATGAAAACGTTGTCCGGATCTATCATGCGTCCTATTGTTAGAAATCTTAATCTTAAGCAAAATGTTTCTTATTCATCCCAACTATTGAATTTCTATATGTTACAGCAATTTCACATAAAGTTTTGTGTTCAAAATATAAAAAGTTTAGTATGTAAATATTTAAAACTTTATAATATTCTTTTCAAGACATGTTAACAAAAGCTGGTAATTTGTTATAACAAAACATTTAAAAAATGGTTCAAACTGCAGTAAGTCAACTACACTAAAGAATACCATGTACGAAAAACCAAACCAATTAATTAAGCTTGAGGATTATTCCAGTGACTATAAAAATGCAGTGTTTTCTACGCATATGAAAACAAAGAAAAATGATCTCTTGGAGGTTTTTTGCAACACTTTTAAAGAAAATGTGTGTAACTCAATCCGAATTTTTTTTAATGTTTTTCTTTATTTTCCACAATGAGTTTGAGTCAATTTCACACAACTTCCTAGAACAAAGCTATTTTTTCACCCACATACTGACGAGATACAGGTTAGGAATCAAGTGCCCCCGGGGATCAAGTCTCCTCACTCTCCCCTACTATAGTTTTGAATCATTTTAATTGATCGTTTAGGTTTGTTAAATTTTGTTGGCTCGAAAAATTAGAGGGCAAAATTTTTTTTTTTGAAGAAACTTCAAAATTTCAATGGGATTTGAAGTGCTATCAGCTGAAATCAATTTAAAATGCATTCCCTGCGTTTAGACTAATTATAAGCATGTTTGGGTTGATTTAAAAATCTTTCGAATTTTTGAAAATTTTCGATCTTTATTATACATTTTTTGAAAACTTATGATTGCAAAACATCTGAACTAGTGTAAAATGCATTTTTAAACATTTTGTCCATGCAAATGTAGAAACTATGGCTTGTTATTTCAATATTTATATTTTTTTCATTCAATATTTATATTCTTATCAGGCAGTGCGTGGCCGAATGGTTACGCTGTCCGCTTTGTAAGCGGATGATTCTGGGTTCGATTCCCATCTGCTTCAACCTTCCATCGGATGAGGAAGTAAAATGCCGGTCCCGGCCTTGGTTGTTAGGCCGTTAAGTCATTCCAGGTGTAGTAGTCGCCTCCATGCCATAAGTACAAACAACACACCAAACCAAGCCTACTCCGGTGGAATCGCTGGCGGCGGTTGGACTCGCAATCCAAAGGTTGTCAGTTCAAACACTGGGGTGGAAGGTTCCTTGGAGTAGAAAGAGGTTTGGGTGCTCTCCCCATTCAAGCCTTCGGACTCCTAGGTTCGAGCAGAAACTTGCAATAGAGACCACAAAAGACCCGGGGGTCGTTAATGTGGATGGTTTGATTTTGATTCTTATCATAAAAAACGATTGAGGCAAACTTTATGACCTAGAATTATTATTTTATACTTTTTGATATTTTAAATTGGCAATTTTTGAAACTCTGATCGATTTCGTATTTCGACAAAAATGTAGGTCACATTTTCAATTAACTTAGAACTTAGAAATATATTTGCAATGGTCTTATCAATTTGTACAAAATTGCTTTATCCATTGACGGGATTGATGCCTTTTTCCTTCTAAGCCAAATAGTGTCGCATGATAAAACCGGAAATAAATTTTATCAAAATTACTGAAATTCGGCATCAAAAAACCATATCAATTTCAAGTAAATGTTCATAATTTGCCATAGAATGTACAGAACTTAGGTTGTTCCCAAGCATATTCCAAAATCTGTATCTTGAGAAGGAATTTTCAGGTCGATATGGTGTCTTTGGCAAAGTTGTAGATAATAATATTTTTTTTTAACTAACTTTTTACAACGAAAAATTATGTTTTTGTGGAAATGTTATGCCCGCGCGTGTGGATCAATCGGGCCGCGCACTGGACACACACAATCCGGAGGTTGCTGGTTCGAATCCCGAGGCGGGCGCTCTAAAAATCTAAGCGTAAATATGAGTATCCGGCGCCGTCGCTCCGTGCCGTACACAGAAAAAAAATGATGGTAATATTCATCAGGAAATGGTGACAGATTTTGTGGCGAAAAAAATGATTAATTTTACCCCACAAAATGATGAATTTTCATCAGGTTCACATTTTTACACATTTTTTATGTAATATTACTCAAAAGAAGAGGTAATATTCAACCTACAATATTTTCAACATTCCAAAATTCAACTTGTGTTTTCTGTGTACTGAAACACTTAGGATCCCAGGGCGGAGAATTCCTTGTAGTTGCAAGGAAGACACTAGTGGTTGGTACCAGTAGTAGTGGCCGACAGCTATTAAGTCAACTTCTTTTTTTTATGCATTTTTTAAAATATAGTCTTTTTTGGATATTGTTTTGATGTAAAATTGCTTTTTACCGGTGATGGGATTTGGCTTCTCAGAGTTAAAACAAATATTTTTAATAAGTATTTCAGAGTATTTTTCATTTGGCCCATAATTTTCAATCGATTTTATCTTTATAACTATTGACGAAACAATGCGTTCATCATACCACAGAGATAAAGGCAAAATTATCATTTCACGTCTGTTTGTCTGTGAAAACACGCTAAACCGCATTCGAAGCCATTTTACCTCACGCGCCACATATAAGGCTCGGATGGAGAGCTATGCAGTACGTTACAGTTCAATTTGTAAATAAAATATGCAGATGAACCATGCAAAACACATTTATACAAGCGAAGCTGCCCTTTAAAAACGCTCTTTTATAGTAACCTTAACTGTTAGTGATGCACTGTATTTTTCGACAAACTACTCTTTCACCGTATGTTAAAATCTTGTAGAAAATTATGAAAAACTATAAACACTGTGACCAAACCACAAAGAGCTTATCGTTTAGTTTGTTGCCCGCAGGAAAAAAAAAAAAATCTATTTTTATTGAAACGAAATTGTTTTCTTTTGTGAATCCTGTAAATAGTTAAATAAACATTGTTAGAAATGTATGAAAAATATTAAATAGATCCAAAATGGACCATGAAAAAAAAATTAAATAATAAACATCTACTTATTAATGAGCAAGCACATCCATCAAAGTGGATTTTTTATTTCTTCAATTTCTTCGAAATCCCCCTTTCTCAGTTATTGATACAGTTAAGTCGATGACAAACATACTCGTTAAGCCAATAAGCCTCACGCGATATATGCAAATTCGATGCGTTCAATAACATTCCAACGCCCAAGGCTCCAAAAAAGTTGGAACGGTAACTTCAACTCAATGGATCTCGGGCATAACTCAACCAATCAAGATGATTCTTCTTTCCAGTGATTTGTTAGGATGTCTAGATGATTCTAGAACTTTGCAGAACTTAATTTGATCAAATCAGTAATTTTTGCGATCAAAAACATCGTTCCAACTTTTTTTTTCGCGTACAAAAAAAAATTCGCAAAAAATTCCGCGGAGGCAGTCGTTTTGAAAAAAGGTGGAACGATGTTTTCGGTCGCAGAAATTACAGAGTTGATCAAATTAAGTTCTGCAAAGTTCTAGGATTATCTAGACATTCTTACAAATTACTGGAAACAAGAATCGTCCCGATTGGTTGAGTTATGCCCGAGAACCAGCGAGTTGAAGTTACCGTTCCAGCTTTTTTGGGAGGCTTGGGCGTCCGTGTAAGTTGGACATGCGTTGGGCGTTCCAGTGATAATGGGTTCGACAACGCAGCCATCGGTGTGACGGTTTGCTAATGATGATAATGATGAGGATGCAGTTTCATTGCACTGCCCCCACTAATCATGCCTCCTAGCTGGAAGTGATGGTTTGACTTTGAAAACAGTTTTCCGTTGGTTTTACTATGTGGTACTGGGTTTTGCTGGGGGGAGCTGAAATTAATTGAGAAATTTCATCTATGCTGGTTTTGTTTTTCTTTGAAGAGGGAGACATCACGAATTTTCATTAAAACTTTGAGTTTATTGCATGTTTGATGTGAGAGGCTGCACTGGAGGTCAAAAAAGTAATCAAAGTTAAGTCATGCTTGCACTTTCCGCATGATTGACTAATTGATGATAACGTGATGCTTGATATTTGAGGACATTAGTCGAAACCAAGGTTTCGGTTTTGACTTCTCAAGACTTCTTCAATTCTCCAAAAACAAAAGTGAAATAAAATGTTGTCCGATTTCCTCATATGTATCCCCTTAAATCAAACAAAGTGGCACTGTTTGCTAAACTAATTCGTTCAACCTCATTCCCCTAATCACCTGCAAGCCCCCAATCGTCACTAGACCGACACCATCGTCCAGCGATCGATAGCCCCTTTCCAGAACCTCCCACACAACCCATAACGCACTGCTGGTGACCATTGATCTAGCCCGCACTAACAAGGTTACCAGGTTGTGCCGTTGACAACCGTAATTGCAGATCATAGCGGAGAGCAGTCAGCTGTGACCCCTGCTTCGATTTCTGAACTCACAGATCTCCCCGTATAAAACCCAGTTCCCAGGTCGGTGACCATGGTCAGTTTGAAGTTCCCCGGTGATCATGAACGTTGTTGTCGATTGAGAGAGGTTAGGAGGATTTCTGTAAAGATGGCGCCACGTGGTTTGCTGATTTTGGTGGTCATGCTTGGGGGCATGGTTTGTGGAGGAGCCCCGTACAGGAGGCAGGTCAAGCAGCTGGCTTGGGAAGTTAGGGAGCTGCTTCGGACGTGTAGTGACCGGAACGACTCCCAGTGGAACTGTTTGTGGGATCAGGGTTTGGCGGCGGTCGATGACTTTGTGAACCGGGATAAGATTCCGCTGGTGACTGGGGTCAGTTTGGTGCGAGTGAAGGCGACGAAAGTAAAGTGAGTGAAGTTTGCGCCAGGACAAAATTGAACAACTCAATTATATTCATCTTCAATCTCTTCAAACAGTGCCAGCAACCCATCGAGTGCAGTTCCGAGTGACGAATCGAAAAATCTAAACAATGTAACGAAAGACTCGGAGCAGAGCAAAACGTGGACCGGCAGGGTGTTGGATGCACTGGATCACATGTTCGAGACACATGTGCTGCAAATCGATCTGGTTCCGCGTAACAGCGACAGCGCCAGAGGCCAGAGCAATCATACTAAACAGCAGCAGCAGCAGAAGATGTCGAATGATGTTAATGGATGGTGGCAGAAGAAGAAGGGCAGCTTTCGTGGGTTTGAAACGAAGGATGTTGACGAAGGTGAGTTGTTTTGACGAGATTTGCAACGGCACAAAAGAAATTTAAAATTTAGTTCTCGGCTTTTCAGTTCCAGTAGCAAGTAAAACGAAATTTAGTTTTTATGCCAGACGAACAAATTTTTTGTAAGATTTTTTTGTTCGCTTTGTGTAATTTATGATGTTTTTCATTACAACATTTATGATGTCTTGTTTGTAGAACCCTTGTATCGAAACGAAACGATAAGTATTTTTAAGGAAAAAATCATTGTTGTCGAGTTATAATTACTTTTAGGTAAACTTTCTCGACAAAATTTAAATTTTCGAATGTTTTTCAATTGTAACCAAAACAGCTTCTAAAATTTCTCTCCCGATAAAACCAAAGGAATTATCAAAGATCTTGGAATATTTCGATGGGAAGATAACAAATAATTTGAAAAAAATATTTTTATCTCGCTTCTGGATAAACGTATTTTTGTATTTACCATTTTTTTCGCCAAATCAGTCGTCAACAAACATACCAACTGACTTTAGGGTTCGTTCAAAATTTCAAAAGATAAGTATAGTTTTCTTTGTCAAAATATGAAACCCATGGCAGGCAGGACCTTTTGATAAAGCACTCTAGAAATATGCTTAACGATTTGTGATTTACCGAATTATCATTCAAACTTCATAAAGGTTAAAACTTTAAGAGCTGTTGCAATTTTGTTTTTTTCGCGAAAATTTCCACAAATGTATCAAGAGATTGAGAAATAACTCATGAATAGATGTAAAAGTCACAATTATTTTTTTGTGTGTTTTGCCCTGATTGTTATGCAAACCGTTGAGACTTGATAACAAAGTTAAATTATAAACTAAATCTGTACATAATGTTTACTTTTGTGAATTGCCCTTTAAGTTATTCAAATTTATTCAGAGTTAATATTTTTTTTTCAAATTAACTTTTTTTTGACAAAAAGTAAAATTTGTAACAATCTTTTATTTCATGTTTTTATTTTTATATTATTACAAAGACATTTTTTGAAGTTATTAATTTTCAAAAATATTGACATTTTCTGTTACAAATATTCAAATAAGGTAAATCAAATTTGCAGGTTACTAAACTTTTTTTTTTCGATAGAATGAACCGGCTTCAAGTTAAAGCTATTCGAATGTAAGTTTTTGGTTAAAAAGGACATATTCTATTTTTTTAAATTGTTTCCGTGGATTTTGATTTTTTTGTTGAAATAGCTACGATAAATCTTCATAGTTTTCATTATTGAACATCAAAATCGGACAAATATTTTCATTGCAATTTCTACAATTTTTAATGTTAACAGTTTTATTCTTTTCAAATCTCACGTTTCTGCAAATATTGCCGTTCAGAAGTGAAAATTGTACAAAATTTTCTTAGTTATGTGATTTTTAAAAATTTAGGAATTAAACATTTTTTTTTTGCAATTCTGTCTTGAAACTACTGAGCAATTCTCTAACAAAACCGGAAATGGATTTTATTTGTATTTTTTTATTTGGCTCAAACTTTGTGGGGGCCTTCCCTATGACCAAATAAGCTATTTTGTGTCATTGGTTCACCCATACAAGTCTCCATACAATTTTGAGAGCTGTCCACACAAAAATGGTACGTAAAAATTAAAACAGCTGTAACTTTTAAGTGAATTTTCTGATCAATTTGGTGTCTTCGGCAAAGTTGTAGGTATTGTTGAGGACTTTTGAGAAAAAAATAGGTACACGGAAAAAAAATTTGCAGATTTTTTTATCAACTTTTTTTTCTCTAAAACTCAATTTCCCAAAATACGTATTTTTTCATTTTCAAGACTAGCATTTTAAATGGGCGTAATATTCAATATTTGGCTGAACTTTTCAAAAAAAATATTTTTAAAAATGGTCACTTATGGTCACTATTTTTAAAAATTGAAAAACTGCAAATATTTCGCTAAAATCAAACTTTCGGTGGCTATATTTTGAAAACGGAGCCCTTTATCAAAAAATCTGTAAAGTACTTTTCGATTGCAAATTCAATTTTGCATTAAAAAGTATTGTCAAACTTGTTTTTGATGAAACTTCAATTTTTTCCAAAAATCACTATTTTTCAAAAATTCATAACTCGGCTGCAGATTTTTTGACCATGTTTCTCCATGGCTCAAAAGTTGCGGATTTTTGTCCCCTAAAACATATCAAAAAATCTCGAAAATCAAAAAATACGTATTTTGCGAAATTGAGTTTTAGTAAAAAAAATGTTGCTTAAAAAAAATCTGCAAATTTTTTTTACCGTGTACCTATTTTTTTCTCAAAAGTCCTCAACAATACCTACAACTTTGCCGAAGACACCAAATTGATCAGAAAATTCACTCAAAAGTTACAGCTGTTTGAATATTTACATACCATTTTTGTATGGACAGCAGCCAAAATTGTATGGAGACTTGTATGGGTGAACCAATGACGCAAAATAGCATAAAATTCCATTCAAAAAGCGTTTTTTGGAATTGCAAAAATGTTGTAAGCAAATTGTTGCAAATCTTGATTTTTTCAACACTCGTCGTATTCATCCAACCCGGTAAAACTCGTTGGGTAAATGGACGACTCTTGCTAAAAAAATGTTCTTCTTCTAATTTAAACCAAAAATTATCCGTAAAATGGCTACCGTCAACTGGGGCCAATTGGGACGACAGACTGAATAGCATCAACAGACTTTAGCTATAAAGTTGGAAAACGAGGCACTATTATTGTTGTTCTTATCTAATTGAGGGTGTATCTTAAAAAATCGATAGCAAATTTTATTTTTCCTTTGAAAAATGAATAATTCTTTACGTTTTCACAAATCGATTTTTTATTAAACTTGATGAAATTTTGCCTAGTGTCAAAAAGGCATTATGCATCATACATTTTTCCATACAAGTCTCCATACAAATATGTGGGCCGGTCATACAAAGAGGGGTTTGCAAATATTCGAAAAAATGTATTTTTTGGCAGTTTCTGACCGATTTGGTGTCTTCGGCAAAGTTGTAGGACGGTTTAGAAAAAAATGGTACACGGAAAAAATCCCAATTTTTGTATTTCACTTTTTATCACTGACAAAATAGGTATTTTATTATTTTCGAGAAATTTTTAGGGAATAGAAAACCCGGGTTTGAAATGATGCCAAATATGGTACCGAAATTATGATTTATTTTAAATATATTTTTTTTTGTCAAAAAACTGACTATATACTTTTAAAACCCATTTTTATATGAAAAATAAAATTTGTTTTCAAACCTTACATTACACATTTTTTTAAAAGAGTGCACCGTTTTATAGCTGTAGGCATATTTTGGTTTACATTTTTGTAAAATTGCTTGCAATTAAAAAATATTTCATGAAGTTTAAGCACCACTGTAAAAAATATTTTTGAAAAGCTGAAAAAAAGTCTACAGTTTTCATGTTTAGAGCAGCAGGTGGGTTTTGTTATTGTTTAATACTGGACTTTTTCAGTGTCACCTAATAAGCTATTATATTCAACTGATGACATCTTAGCATTCTTAGCAACTTTTGGTTCGATTTGCAATGCGATAATGTAAAAGTTATGTGAAATTTCTTGTTCTACTCAATAAAAATATATTTCATAATTTACAAATAAATCGTTACATTTGAAAAAGTCCGAAATATTTTTTACCAGCTTTATTTAAATTAAACATTTTAATAGAGCCGGAAAAAAATCACATAATAGTATAATAATAAAATATAGCGCTGAAGGTTTTCTTTAAATTTTTTGCCCAAATCATTGTGTAATCCTACATTTCTTGACTTTTTTTTGATAAGGTCCTATAAACAAATGTAAACATTGTGTGTATCCCGCTTACTCCGATGGACTTTGACATAAGGTGTGAAAGGGATACATTCAATGTTTACATTTGTTTATAGGACCTTATCAAAAAAAAGTCAAGATTTCAAGTTCATCACTTTTGACGTCACTCCGTTACGTCAGAAAGCTCTCACCAAAATTCACATTCGATTTCAGTTGACATTGTACCCTTGGCAAGCCACATTCTTCGACGACGACAACGTCGTTGCAACTCTATGCAATTAACTTTGTTCAAATTAACACAGCAATTCAATTATCGGCGGATCGTCATAAAATTAGTGCCCCATTCTTCATCTTTTGACTCCAGCGGCGGCGACGACGACCGGCTCAGGAATGATGCTGCAGGAACAGCTTGCCAAACTTATGCAATCAATTGGCAGGATCAAGTGGGAAGCTTTTCCAGCAAAGAGCAGCAAGGATTACGACTTGTTTTGCTGGCAGCAGGGATTGCTCTCTTCAGTGGGATAGGGAGGATTGATGTTTTGTAAGAGGGATTAGAGATTATTGGGGGAAATTGAGCACTTTTTTAGGTTGAAATAAGGATTTTGAATTGAAATGTCGTTGCAATGTTGACAGTCTTAGGAAAAACTAAAAAGCATGAAAAAAAAAATGAATAACTCAAAATGTTTCAAAATATCTTTAATTACGCCTAACGTTATGCAATTTCCCCCTTTGTTTGGTGCGCCATCTGTACACATCAGGACGTCACCGGCGCCGGCAGCAGATGATTCCGATGATGATATTCGGCGTGGTGGTGTTCGGGTCGTTCGTCATCCCGATGGGCTTCCAGTTTCTGGCGGCCCTCAGCGGGAAGGCCTTCCTGATGGCGAAGCTGGCCCTGCTTCTGGCCTCCATCAACGGACTAAAACGGGTAAGCGTGCTGTGAGTATATCGGACCATAGTTTAGCTATGTTTATTTTGGTTCCACAATACAATATCATCATCTTCGTCTAGGCATGACGAGACGGGAATACGGAGTGATACTTGAGTCCTGAAAAAAAAAGTTTTCCCAAAAAGACGGAAAGATGATGTTTATTGCATTCCTAGGGTTTTATTTATACTACTCAAGGTTCAAGGCGATAGGCGTTGAAAGTTATTGCTTTTCGTTTTGTGAAAACATCGTGCGAAAAAAGAAGTGACAAAAGGTGAAAGTGAACGTTTCATCTCGGGTTTCCAGTTATCCTTGACCTCTAACATTACACTGACACTGGTTTGATATCTTAAAGTAGGTTCCTATAGGAACAATAGAATCTTGTAGGATGAGAAATGGTGGTTGAAAAGTTCGTCTCTTTGATGTTATTTTACTCAAATTTATTTAATATTTATGAAATTTAAACATTTCAAGAGGTATATGGTCACATCTGACACAAAATTTGTTGACGTATTCTGATGAATCACATCTCTCGAAAGAAAGACAGATAGATAGATAGATAGTCAAAGATATTTTTCATACATCCCTAAACGAGAATCAAGATTTCTTGAATATAAGACCATATCTCTTCACAGAAGGCTTCAATAGAATGTTTTCTAGCAAACTTTATCAATAAGTTAATCCAAAAAAGGGCCACATGTGCCGAAAAATGAATTTTGTAAACACGTTTTAAAATGCCTCTGACAAATTATGCGGGGTAATATGCACTCCTTTTGTTTACATTTGAGAATCACGTTATTAAAATCATAAATTTATGTTTTGGTGATCTTATGTGGTGGAAATACTCATTAAGCATATTCTGAATCACTGGCGGTACCAGGTTCTGATAGAAGGAGGGCACTCGTATGAGTTTTTTTATTACGGTATTTGTGAACAACCCCCGGACAAATCTAGAACAAATTTATCTTTTAAACCCCCCCCCCCCACAGCCCACCCCTCCTTGTACCGCTAGTATTCCGAATACTCTTGAAACAAAAGTTTACAGAAATTTGTTTAATAGCTAAATAAATTTCGTATTTGAAAATAGTGGTTTTGACTTCCCTACAGGGACGGAAATTTGCTTGCGAACTTTTATCACTCGCGAAAGAGAGAGGAGGCGAAACACGCAAAAAAAAAGTCAATCATTTGAAGAACACAATTTTTTTTTGATCGATTTGGTGTCTTCGGCAAAGTAGATAAGGACTACACTGAAAAACAATGATGCACGGTTAAGATTTTTTTTGGTGATTTTTATTTCATTTTTTGTCACTAAAATTTGATTTGCAAAAAACACCATTTTTATTTTTTTTATTTTCTGATATGTTTTAGGGGACATTAAATGACAACTTTTCAGAAATTTCCGGAATGTTAGTTTTCAACTTCAATTTTCGATGTAAAATCAAATTTGCAATCAAAAAGTACTTAAGTGAAATTATGATAAAGTGCAGCGTTTTCAAGTTATAGCCATTTTCAGGTAACTTTTTTGAAAATAGTTGCAGCTATTCATTTAAAATTAGTGCCCATGTTTGCCCAATATTCCTGTTTTTTAATCTTTGCATGGCAATATCTCAGCAACTAAGAGTCGTACCAACAAAGTTCAAAAATGCAAAATATAGAGAATCAAAAATATTTTTTTCAAGAGTGGGCAAACATGGGCACTAATATAAAAAATGAATAACTGCAACTATTTAAAAAAAAATTACCTGAAAATGGCTATAACTAGAAAACGGTGCACTTTATCAAAATTTAACTGAAGTACTTTTTGATTGCAAATTTGATTTTACATCGAAAATTGATGTTGAAAAGTTTTTGCGACCAATATTTGGATTTTTTGAAAAAATCAGTATTGATCCAAAAATTCATGACACGGTCAAAGATATTTTGCCCATTCTGGAAATTTCTGAAAAGTTGCCATTTGATGTCCTCTTAAACATATGTGTCTGCTGTCTGCATGTGTGGATCAATCGGACCGCGCACTGGACTCACAATCCAGAGGTCGCCGGTTCGAATCCCGAGGCGGACGCAAAAAATTCTAAGTGTCAATATAGGTATTCGGTGCCCTCTCCCCGTGCCCATACCTTTACACTTAGGAGACCCGGGAGGCGGAGTCTTGTCGCAAAAAGAACGATACACGCCTGTGGATCCGTTGACGAAACCGCAAGGTTTAAGAGGGCCACATTATAAGGTGTTACGTCGATTCCGTTTTAAACATATTAGAAAAAAAATATTAAAAATAGTTCTTTTTGCAAATCAAGTTTTAGTGACAAAAAGTGAAATCAAAAATCACCCATTTTTTTACCGTGTATCATATTTTTTTCAGTGTAGTCCTTATCTATACCTACAACTTTGCCGAAGACACCAAATCGATCAAAAAATTTCTTTCAAAGATGCAAATTTTCGAATTTGATGCAAAATGGCTTCTTTGGGCTTCTAAAGGCACCAAAAAAGTTTCAGCCGGATTAAAAAATACAAAAAAAATAAAATGATCGAAATCGCAGAGAATTGCTCACGCTTGACGTTAAACCTGCGAGTGTAGCAGTAAAATCGGTGTTCCGCCGAAAAATCCAGATGATGTTTTTTTCGGTTTCCTTTTACCGATCTAACGTACGCGAGAGGGGAGAGCTATGCTCCTTTCCGATTTTTTTCTCTTGATGAGCATCAAAAGATTTTCTCCTGTAAAGATTCTTCCAACCATATGGTATATCTGTGACCAGTTACAGATAGTTTGCTGATGTAGTTTGTGAGATACAGCCATTTTAAAATGTTATTTCCGATTTTTCTTTTCTAAAAAAATCAGTAAAATCAATGCGATTTCAGCACTTTAAAGAATATGCATTTCGAGATAAAGATGGATTTTGCTTCATATGACTGTCAGGTATCTCTGGGCCAAGTTTCAGAAGGTTTGCTGGTGTACATTTTGAAATGTAATTTCCGATTAGGTCTATTAATAATTTACAAAATCAATACAATCATCAGCAAACCCTCTGAAGCTTGGCCCAGAGATACTAGACAGTCATATGAAGCAAAATCCATAATTATCTCGAAATGCAAATTCATTTAAGTGCTGAAATTGTATGGATTTTTTAGATTTTCTTATTGAAAATCGGATGTAACATCTTAAAAGGGCTCTCTCGAAAACTACATCAGCGAATATTTTAATTTTTGGCTAAGAGGTGCGTTATGGTGCAAGGAATCGATAGACACCAAAATCTCGGATTGCATTTTTTTTCCATTATAACGGTATTTTGAGCACCGTAGTAGCGTGTCTGAGTAAAAATCGTAAAAAATGAAGCGATCCGTACCATACCGCTGTTACGAGATATCGAAAAATGCTCCTTGGATTCGTGATCAGGGACCAAAATTTCCCTCTTAGAGCAACGTTTCACGGAAATCGAAGAGGGATCGAAGCAATTGCTGTGTGAGTTGGTGGTAAATTTTCCATTTGGCGAATTTTAGTTTTATCATTTTACATTAATTTATTAACATGGTTTCGTTTTATTCATTTTTTTTCATATTTTGTCCATATTTTCCAAGGAAACCATTTGTTTTGCTTAATTTGCACAATTTTCACTGTCTGTTGAATACACCAAATTCGAGACAATCGAACCAGTCTGCACTTCAAATGCTTGTTTGCCTTTCACAAGCTGGTCGCTGTGCACTATCACTGTTCAAAGTTTTTCCGTAGATTGTTATTGATGAAAGTTTAAATTGGCCTGACTTGCGACTGCGTTCGAAGTTCTCAAACACTCCACACAAAACCTCACATCTTCCATTGAAAATGTGTTCACACGCTTGTCCATTGTTTTCTCTTTTCACAGGTAGCCCAACCGGGCGTCCACTACGGTCTGTACCACCACGTCGACCAACACCCGCACCATCTCCACGGCTCACCCGGCGTCCTGTACGACCGCGACAATGGATTTGGTCCTCGCAATTTGCCACCGGTTCCACCACCCTCCTCATCACATCAAACAGAATAGCAGCTAAGTTCAATTCGTAGGAAAAAACGTAGCCATCATCAGCGCCACCGTAGCAGCTTGGGACGATTCTTCAGTTCGTCGTCCTCCTTCGGCGGAGAACCTGCCCCGGACATCCTGACCAGTACGACCGTTGTGAATACCCCGCCAACTCCCGCTCCCCAGTTCTACCAGCTGTGGGGAGTTTCGCCGGGAGTTCCACCCCCACCGCCACCACCACATCCTCCCTCACCGTATCAACATGGACCGTTCCCGGGTGTGTCGGACGTTCCACCGTGGCCACCGACCCCGCTGACCCAGTACGCGGCCCTCATGTCCAGCGCCGCCCAGGCCAGCCTCGCCATGTACGTCAACTTTGTGCGCAGCATCTACGCCAGCTGTCGGCTGTTCATGTCCGAGCTGTTCTGGTCGAACGTGCAGAGTTTGATGCCGTACTTTGCGCCGCCCTGGTTTACGAGACTTTGGGGGAACAGAGGAGGTCCGGGGCCGCCGGTGCAGTTTGATGGCCAGTTTGGGTACTATCAGGGGATTCCACCCGGGGGGATTACGCACGGTTAAGTGTTAAGCTAGAACTAGAAGATCGAAGAAGAATTTGTTGTTTTTAGAAGCCAGGTTTAGCATTTAGAGTCGTCGTAGTCAGGGTCATCACAGCAGAGTAAAGCATTTAACGTTTCCATTGGTTAACAAGTGAAGGTTTTAAATCCAAATTAGGGCAAGTTCTCATGTGTTAAACAGGCAAAATTCGTCGATTTACTAAACAACATTGTGTTTATTAAACCTTTAATACAAACTTCAATTGCCGCCAATTTCATAACCACTTGAACACTTTTTTATATAAATTTCAAAACACCCCACCTACTGTCACCTGTGTCACACAAAGAAAATCCCAGAAAAATTGACATTACTGAATAATTTTGTAATTTTATGCATTTAACTTAAAATGCAATTTTAAATACAATATGAAGAAGAGCCTTATTTTATTAACAAAACATTTCCATGGATGATGACGGTGATCATGATGAACAAGTTTTTACTCAAATAGCAAGGAGACAAATTTGCATAATTTCTTAAGATTTTGTTAAAGCAGCTTTGTTATTTTTTTTGATAACTTATTGTTAATATGTTTTAATTAAAAAAGGTGGATCGACTGCTATTCTGTTGGATGACAATACTTTAAAATAAAACATCAGTATAGTAAGGAATGGTTTGATTTAAACCTCTTAGCATATTTATTATGTGGGTCTCGTGGCGCAGGGGTAGCGGCTTCGGCTGCCGATCCCGATGATGCTATGAGACGCGGGTTCGATTCCCGCCTTATCCACTGAGCTTCTATCGGATGGTGAAGTAAAACGTCGGTCCCGGTTTCTCCTGTCTCGTCAGAGGCGCTGGAGCAGAAATCCCACGTTAGAGGGAAGGCCATGCCCCGGGGGGCGTAGTGCCAATAGTTTCGTTTCGTTGCATATTTATTATAGAGTAACTCAATTGGGAATTTTATTGATATTTACCAAACTAAAAACATAAATATGTTTGAATATACAAAAAATGTATTTTCTTTTTCTTGTCACATGCCCAAAATCGGTTTAATTATCAACCATAAAAAATAGCGAAAATCAAACATAATTCAATTAAAAACTAAAAACTAAAAACTAAAAACTAAAAACTAAAAACTAAAAACTAAAAACTAAAAACTAAAAACTAAAAACTAAAAACTAAAAACTAAAAACTAAAAACTAAAAACTAAAAACTAAAAACTAAAAACTAAAAACTAAAAACTAAAAACTAAAAACTAAAAACTAAAAACTAAAAACTAAAAACTAAAAACTAAAAAATAAAAACTAAAAACTAAAAACTAAAAACTAAAAACTAAAAACTAAAAACTAAAAACTAAAAACTAAAAACTAAAAACTAAAAACTAAAAACTAAAAACTAAAAACTAAAAACTAAAAACTAAAAACTAAAAACTAAAAACTAAAAACTAAAAACTAAAAACTAAAAACTAAAAACTAAAAACTAAAAACTAAAAAACTAAAAACTAAAACTAAAAACTAAAAACTAAAAACTAAAAACTAAAAACTAAAAACTAAAAACTAAAAACTAAAAACTAAAAACTAAAAACTAAAAACTAAAAACTAAAAACTAAAAACTAAAAACTAAAAAACTAAAAACTAAAAACTAAAAACTAAAAACTAAAAACTAAAAACTAAAAAACTAAAAACTAAAAACTAAAAACTAAAAACTAAAAACTAAAAACTAAAAACTAAAAACTAAAAACTAAAAACTAAAAACTAAAAAACTAAAAACTAAAAACTAAAAACTAAAAACTAAAAACTAAAAACTAAAAACTAAAAACTAAAAACTAAAAACTAAAAACTAAAAACTAAAAACTAAAAACTAAAAACTAAAAACTAAAAACTAAAAACTAAAAACTAAAAACTAAAAACTAAAAACTAAAAACTAAAAACTAAAAACTAAAAACTAAAAACTAAAAACTAAAAACTAAAAAACTAAAAACTAAAAACTAAAAACTAAAAACTAAAAACTAAAAACTAAAAACTAAAAACTAAAAACTAAAAACTAAAAACTAAAAACTAAAAACTAAAAACTAAAAACTAAAAACTAAAAACTAAAAACTAAAAACTAAAAACTAAAAACTAAAAAATAAAAAATAAAAACTAAAAACTAAAAACTAAAAACTAAAAACTAAAAACTAAAAACTAAAAACTAAAAACTAAAAACTAAAAACTAAAAACTAAAAACTAAAAACTAAAAACTAAAAACTAAAAACTAAAAACTAAAAACTAAAAACTAAAAAACTAAAAACTAAAAACTAAAAACTAAAAACTAAAAACTAAAAACTAAAAACTAAAAACTAAAAACTAAAAACTAAAAACTAAAAACTAAAAACTAAAAACTAAAAACTAAAAACTAAAAACTAAAAACTAAAAACTAAAAACTAAAAACTAAAAACTAAAAACTAAAAACTAAAAACTAAAAACTAAAAACTAAAAACTAAAAACTAAAAACTAAAAACTAAAAACTAAAAACTAAAAACTAAAAACTAAAAACTAAAAACTAAAAACTAAAACTAAAAACTAAAAACTAAAAACTAAAAACTAAAAACTAAAAACTAAAAACTAAAAACTAAAAACTAAAAACTAAAAACTAAAAACTAAAAACTAAAAACTAAAAACTAAAAACTAAAAACTAAAAACTAAAAACTAGAAAAAAAATGTTTTCTTCTTCGTGGGGGGGGGGGGACTTCAGCCCACCCCCTGGCTACGAGCCTGTTCGGAATCGCTAAAGCTCCCGACTTTATAATCTTTAATTTTTTTTGATTTTCTTTTTAAAAAAAATGACTTTTCAATTAAAAGTTACCAACGGACACCCGGAGACACCGAAACTGCTTAAAGTTGTCGTTCAACAAGTTTAACAAGCCAGAGTAAGGGAATTATGCAGCTTTTACTTCCACCAACACGACCATGCAAATCAGCTTCACTTTTGACTTGTGCTGGCCCTTTTTTCCGCCGAACCTCGACGCGCAAACATGAACATTCCACACAAAAAACATATTTCCACACCAAAGTTCCTATTCTAAACATATCTGTGAGCAAATGTTGTAAAATGTATAAACGCTGGAAATTTTTAATTTTCCCAACTTTTTTAAATAATAGCTCAAATTAATGGAAGGACTGCAGATATTTAATCAATCTAAACGGTATTTTATAGTGAAATGACTCTTTAATAAGCCCTCTTATTGACAAAAGCAGATTCTGTAGGTATAAAATTATACAGGACATTTTAAAAGGGGGTATATAGAAGCGTTGTCCCGTCACGAAAAATGACAATTGTTTAATTTGCAATAGTTCGTGAAATCGGATTTGCATCATATTTTGGATTCTCTTCGTACTCAAAAAACCCTTTAAAATGCTTATTAGAAATCGAAAATTGGTCAAAAGGAACCAGAGTTACGACTGACGCAAGTTTGCGTTGTCCCGTCACGCTAATTTTTTGGTCAAGGCACGAATTCAAAAAAGGTGCTCATTTCTCGTGTCTAGAAGCAAATCGTGTAACAGGCCAATTTTTGATCGATCTAGACTAAATCGACCCTCCAGAATCCAAATTTGCCTGTTGATTTTCCTGAGTCTCAAAGGGAAGCGAGATATTCAAGATGGCGTCTAATATGGCGGCAGAATGGAAAAAAACCACCATAAAAGGATTTTTAAGTTCAATCAACTAGTCAAATTTAACTAATTTGGGGTCGCTGAACTTGAATATGAGCCATATAATACTCCAAAGAACTCAAAGAATGTGCTATCCAAGATGGTGGCCAAGATGGCGAACCTAAAATATTGGATTTTTTATACAGAAATGTAACAGGCAGTCAACAGGTCAAATTTAATTAATTTGGGGATTCTGAACTCGAATATAATCCTTAGAATATTCTAAAGTCCTTAGAACAGTCTGTGCGGCATAATGCCGAATACGGTGACAAATAAATAAATAAGTACTCAGGGAATGCAATTCAATTTTCTAGCTTCGCCATATTGGCCGCCATCTTGGATTGCACACTCCCTGAGTACTTTGGAGTATTATATGGCTCATCTTCGAGTTCAGCGACTCCATGTTAGTTAAATTTGACCCGTTGATTGCCTGTTACAACCCCGAAAAAAAATCAAATTTTATGGCTTCGCCATATTGGCCGCCATCTTGGATTGCACATTCCCTGAGTACTTTGGAGTATTATATGGCACATATTCAAGTTCAGCGACCCCAAATTAGTTGAATTTGACCCGTTGATTGCCTGTTACACATCTGAAAAAAAAATCAAATTTTCTAGCTTCGCCATATTGGCCGCCATCTTGGATTGCACATTCTCTGAGTATTTTGGAATAATCTAGAGCTCATATTTGAGTTCATCAACCCTTTGTTAAATTTGACCTGTTCATTGTCGATTACATTTCTTTATAAAATATCGAATATTATAGCACCGCCATATTGGCCGCCATTTTGGATTGCACATTCCCTGAATACTTTGGAGTATTCTAGGAGTCATATTCGAGCTCAGCGACCCCAAATTAGTTAAAGTTGACTAGTCAGTAGAGATTTTCACAATTGCTTCATTTCGTGACGGGACAACGCGAGCAAAACCCTCTTTTGCAAAATGTCTGCGTTGTCCCGTCACGAAACGAAGTACCTGTCAAATCCACAAAATTTGACGAAATTGGGTGATCTAGGAAGCAAAATCTTCGTTTTTCATTTTAGAAACAACTGTAGAAAAGGGTTTTTCCAAAAACTTACTAGGAGAGCAGAGTTCTTCACTTTTGTGTATAAAAATCAAAATGATCCAATTGTACGATGTTGTCCCGTCACGCTACATATGTATCTCACTTGACTCAAACTTTGTGTTTTTAAATGTTTGCTGGAGTGAATCTTATAGGAAATTTAATGTACTTTCCAAATTTGTATAAATATTGGTACCTTTTCCCACAGACTTTAAAGTTTTCAGCAAAAAACTGAAAACATATGCGTACAAACGTTGTCCCGTCACGAAAGAATCGGTCAATGGCAAATGACATCCAAGATAGATTGAATGGAGATGACGGTGTAAGTTTTGGTCTTTCTTGTTTTTTTTTCTCTCTGCTGAATCTGCCACTAACTGTTGAATCTACGTCAGAAGAGTCATATGTCAAGTGAGTACTTTTAGTCAAGCATGAGGCAGTTAGATTTGCTTAGGAAAATGTGAAAAT
This sequence comes from Culex pipiens pallens, assembly GCF_016801865.2. Lineage (NCBI taxonomy): Eukaryota > Metazoa > Arthropoda > Insecta > Diptera > Culicidae > Culex > Culex pipiens. The sequence continues at coordinate 48,607,240 of NC_068937.1, read as the reverse complement.
TTGATTTTTCAGTTTTGTTTGAAATTTGCGTGTAGGATGAGGAAAATTGCTAATACTAGACTCGTCGTAAGGATAGTAACCTTCAGGGCAATCGAAACACCTCTAGATTACAGAGCATACAAATTTGAGGTCCTGAACAAAAACATGTGATATTGTTTGTGTAGGATCAGAAAGGTTGACTTTTGTCACATTCGAGCAACTTTTCCCCAAAATAATTTTGGACAGAATCCCTCATTTCAAAAGCAATTTATTTCACATCAAATTGTTTCTCAAACAAACCACCGGCAAACTATAAACTAACATCTAAACCAGCTTGAACATGACGATCCGGATGGATGTGAATAATTTATATCCATTAGCTTGGAGCGCGCAACTTTCCTGTGACCGGAAAATGCATTTATTCTCTGTAAAAGTACAAGTGCACAATCCCGGTCCTAAGTTGCTCAACATCTGGTGCACACGTCCAGACCCATCACTTTGAAACTTGCCTTTGAAATATGACTAAAATGAAACCAAAATCGGGTTTCCTTCTATTCTCTTAATCTAATTTAAATACAGTTGCATAAATCAAGGCTTAACTAGAAAATTTATAACACCCAACACTAGGCAAAGTGAAGGTTGTGCCACTTCCCGTATGAAACGCTACAACCTGTTGAATGGCACCTCGGTCAGAGGTGCTTTCTATGCAAATATTGCAAGCATCCTTCCCAGCCTTGGCAGTTAATTAACTTCAAGTTTGAAGAGATAGCTGCAGCTCAACAGGTGGGTTCCCTGGCAAGTTAACCTCCCACAAACTATACCCCTTTAGTTATTACTCGGGGTTTCCACGTGGAAAGCCATTGTGGTCGAACTGGGGAACATAAAATTTGACTTTCAACCAAGGCTGGCTGGAATAGGCTGGAGCACGTCGTTTAATCGGCTGCTTTTCTGGAAGTAGAAAACCTTTAACTTACAATTGGTCAAAATATTTGTTATATTTTCTCATATAAAAAAGTTTTTTAATCAAATTTATTTAAGTTCATCGAAATTTCCAGCTCAAAAAACATTGAGTTCGTCCACTTGAGGGTTAACAGTAACAACCCAAAAGGATGATGATGCCTTACCGTTTTCCAACCGAGCTGTGTTCATATCAATCTGTGAGTGGTTGTGGTGTGTGGGTGGGGGCGGCTTTTTCCAGATGCAAACCATCCCATTCTAGGCATATTCCACAAAAAACGAGGGGTTCAACAGGTTTCTATTCCCGGCTGCTCGTGCATTTCGTATGCTTGGCAAGTTTTTAGGAATTTCCTCCTCCGACAATGACGTCGACGGTGAAGTGAGCAGTCCCATTGAATAGCAACTGGATTTTCGGCACGTCATGCACGATGCTTGGGATTCGGATCAATCTTTGTGAATGAAAGTTGGGAAGTGGTTGCTAGTTTTGAGAAAGATATGACTTCTTCTCTTTGGAAAATGTTGACATTTTAACTCAACTCTGTGGGTAGGTTTGAATTCACATGAAAAAAAAGATAAGTTTAAAAAAAATTATGCCTTTGCAAATAATTTTATAAGTTTATGTATCCCCATTCAAATTTGGCCCGAAAAATCAAACGACAATTATTTTTTCCAAGGGACTTTAAAATTTAATGGAAATATTACTCTAATCAAATGAATTCAATTTTAAATGCATTTGCTTGCATTCGTTGGTAATCATATTACCAGGTTGAAAATATTTAAAAATATTTAGTGTTTTTTTTTTAATTCTGATGTATTTTTCGCAATTTTGCTTTTGACTTCTGTACATCACTTTTATCTTCATAAATAAATAAAAATCATCGATAAAATTTCGTTCAAAAAATAACACTATATCAATTTTTGACTCCCTGTTAGAGCGTTCAATTTCCCGGGTGTTCCCGAGATTTCCCGGATAAAAATATTTTCCGTTTTCCGGGAAAATTGTAAATTTCCCGGGAATTCCCGAAATTCAAGCGGAGGTATAAATTTTCCTATGAGAGAACCTTATTTCATTTTATTCATTTAGAACGACTGTTCATATTGAACTAAAAAAACTAATCAGCTTGTCTGAAAATTGCATTTCAAGGTTTGATTCAGATAATATTTATTTCTGAAGCATTCACAACTGGCATTAGATCTTGCTTATTTGTTGGGCAACCAAAATAACGCTATTATAGAATGAAAATAAACTATTTTATTTTTGGTAACCTTTTTTTAAACAAAAATATTTGTTATATCATTCAAAAATAAGATATTAACCCATTCTGGCCAAGATCAATATTGAGATATTTTTAAACGTTTTTGTTTACCGTGACCAAATTGGATGAAAATTGAATTGATTTCTTTTTAAAGATGGTTGTGCAAGAAGAATTGTTTAATAGTATTCGAAAAATTACTGTTTGAAGCACTGAAGAGCTACTAGGGGCGTAAGAGAGTTAATTATGAAAAACATGTATTGTTTAATTTAAACCACTTTATGCACTATGAAAAAATTCTTTTAAGCTGGTCAGAAAACCATGTTACAAAAACTATACCATTAATAATACCATAGAAAAAACAACTTCGTATCATATGAAAGGTGCCGAAATTATTATCTCTTTATTCATAAGTTGAACCAGTAAAACTTGTTCTGAGAAAAGTTGATTTGACAAGAATAACATAATTTTTGCATTATATGTTTTATTTCAATTTTATCTGTCATAAGCATTTTCTCTCGAATATTTTTTATCCCCGGGAAATTGAACGCTCTACTCCTTATCGATTGCTAGTTCTATTTGCAACCTCGGAATTTTGTGGATTCATTTCCTGAAAAGATCTCGTGGTGTCCGTGAGTGGTAGAATGTACTCAACAAAGGTATGTGTCATCAAAATTTATAGATTGTTTATCTTATTCAGTAATTTTTATTACAATATAAACGGACTTAAAAAAAATAATAGGTTATGCTGATCAACTTACGAAAAAAAAAAATAAAGTGAATAACGAACTAAACTTACGGTTTTTTTTTCACCTCATATCTCGTGGCGCAGGGGTAGCGGCTTCGGCTGCCGATCCCGATGATGCTATGAGACGCGGGTTCGATTCCCGCCTTATCCACTGAGCTTCTATCGGATGGTGAAGTAAAACGTCGGTCCCGGTTTCTCCTGTCTCGTCAGAGGCGCTGGAGCAGAAATCCCACGTTAGAGGAAGGCCATGCCCCGGGGGGCGTAGTGCCAATAGTTTCGTTTCGTTTCATCTTATACACATAACTTTAAAAATCTTCCTGAAAACCATTATTTAAAGACAAAAACACGTTGATATTTTCAACCATTCATTTAAGAACTAGCTCCAAAAAATATTTCAAAAAATACATATTTAAACATATGGCAAACTTTTAAGTTTGGAAAAAAATAATTCAGGATTGTTTATACTGCGTAAACCAGTAAGTGGCCATATTTTTGTCAATTAATTGTTACGAAACGCTTCAAGGAGACCTATTTAAGGCAATGATAACACTAGGATTAGAGTTAACTTTCTTAATATATTTGATTTTAATTTCAGGTTTATCATTTGGGTAATTCTCTACCAACTCACACGAAACCGGGAAAAGTTCCCCCGACCCCTCTTCGATTTGCGTGAAACTTTGTCCTAAGGGGTAACTTTTGTCCCTGATCACGAATCCGAAGTCCGTTTTTTGATATCTCGTGACGGAGGGGCGGTACGACCCCTTTCATTTTTGAACATGCGAAAAAAGAGGTGTTTTTCAATCATTTGCAGCCTGAAACGGTGATGAGATAGAAATTTGGTGTCAAAGGGACTTTTATGTAAAATTAAACGCCCGATTTGATGGCGTACTCAGAATTCCAAAAAAAACGAATTTTTCATCGAAAAAAAACACTAAAAAAGTTTTAAAAATTCTCTCATTTTCCGTTACTCGACTGTAAATTTTTTTGGAACATGTCATTTTAAGGGAAATTTAATGTTCTTTTCCAATCTTTATTGACCCAGAAGGGTCATTTTTTTATTTAGAACAACATTTTTCATTTTAAAAATTCGTGATTTTTCTAACTTTGCAGTGTTATTTTTTAGTGTGTAACAATGTTCTACAAATTTAGTGTCTGTCGCGGGTGACCATGAACGGCCATAATAACGACGACCAACATTTTCAAAACTTTTTTTTCGTAAAATTGCAATAACTCGTGATGTTTTTCAATCCCCTTATGTCTATATATCATTTTTTTTTTGTAATTGTCTGCTCTACAACTTTGTAGAACATTGTTACACTATAAAAAATAACCCTGCAAAGTCAGAAAAAAACACGAAATTTTAAAATGAATAATTTTGTTCTAAATGAAAAAATGACCCTTCTGGGTCAATGTAGATTTGAAAAGTACATTAAATTTCCCAATTAGTGACATGTTCCAAAATTTTCTACAGTCGAGTAACGGAAAATGGGAGAATTCTTAAAACTTTTTTAGTGTTTTTTTCGATGAAAAATAGGTTTTTTTCGGAATTCTGAAATCAAAATCAAATTATTCGCTCTACAGCTTTGCTTGATTGTTGAGGCAATTGCAAACCTCTTTTTACACCTTAGCTTCCATCCACCCCGGGATTCGAACTGACGACCTTTGGATTGTAAGTCCAACTGCCTACCAGCGACTCCACCGGGACAGGACCCAAGGAGACGACTCCTACACCTGGACTGAGCTAACGACCTAACACCTCTAGGTTAGACCGGGGCCAACATCTACTTCCCTGTCCGACGGAAGGCGTGATCAGACAAATCTCGTCTCAAAATTTGCCACCGGGACCTTCTGGGATCGAACCCAGGCTGACTGGGTGAGAGGCAACCACGCTTACCCCTACACCACGGTTTCGGAATTCTGAGTACTGACATAAAAGATGTACCTCTTCCCAGATGTAATATTGCCATGATTCTTTTTCTGTGTAGAACAGGCATGGCTAAATGCATTTCGATTAAATTTGTAGACCCATTTGCTGCGTACAAAGGAGTCTGACCCTCCAACCTAGTACTTGTTAGCTTTAAATTAGGCGTCAATGCTAGCGTAATTGAAAAGGCTCGTGCGAGCTATTTTCTGCCGCCCAGTGGAACGGTGTGAACCCCTTGCTTTGCCCAAGTTAGCATTAGCACCTAAGTCCTGTAGCATTTTGATTGCATTCCCAGATTTGCTCCGCGTGGCCTGGTATAAAGGAGTTCGACCGTCATCCGTGGTAACGCAGTTAATGTTCGCTCCTTTACTTACGAGTAGTTGGATGATCTCAGGCGAGTTCTTATGTGCAGCCCAGTGTAATGGCGTCACGCCATCGCTGGTTCTACCCATGTTAGCGTTAGCACCCCTGTCCAGCAGCACTTTAACTGCATTTGTGGATTTGCACCGTGCTGCCTGGTATAAAGGAGTTCGACCATCATTCGTAGTGGTACAGTCAATTTTAGCTCCTTTATCTACGAGTAGTTGGATGATCTCAGGTGAATCATTATGAGCTGCCCAGTGTAATGGAGAAAACCCATTGGTGGTTGTACACAAGTTAGCGTTGGCGCCCAAGTCAAGTAGCATTTTGACTGCATTTGTAGATTTGCAGTGGGCTGCCTGGAAAAGAGGAGTCCGACCGTTATCCGTGGTAATACAGTCAATGTTAGCTCCTTTATCTATGAGTAGTTGGATGATCTCAGGCGAGTCCTTCTCTGCCGCCCAGTGTAATGGCGTGAACCCATTGCTGGTTTTACCCAAATTAGGGTTAGCACCCAAGTCCAGTAGCATTCTGACTGCTTTTGTAGATATGCAGAGGGCAGCCTGATATAAAGGTGTCCGACCGTCATCCGTAGTGGTGCAGTCAATGTTAGCTCCTTTACCTATGAGTAGTTCGATGACCTCAGGCGAGTCCACTTGTGCTGCCCAGTGTAATGGGGTAAATCCATTGCTAGTTGTACACAAATTAACGTTAGCGCCTAAATCCAGTAGCATTTTGACTGCATTTATGGATTTGTGCCGTGTTGCCTGGCATAAAGGAGTTCGTCCGTCATCCGTGGTAATGCAGTCAATGTTTGCTCCTTTATTTATGAGTAGTTGGATAATCTCAGGCGAGTCTTTCTCTGCCGCCCAGTGTAATGGCGTGAACCCATTATTAGTTTTACTCAATTTAGCGTTAGCACCCAAGTCTAGTAGCATTTTGACTGCATTTATGGCTTTGCTACGTGCTGCCTGGTATAAAGGAGTTCGACCGTCATCAGTGGTGGTGCAGTCAATGTTAACTCCTCCATCTACGAGTAGTTGGATCATGTCAGGCGAATTGTTATGAGCCGCCCAGTGAAGAGGTGTAAACCCATTGCTAGTTGTACAAATGTGAACGTTAGCACCCAAGCCCAGTAGGATTTTGATTGCATTTGTGGAATTGCACCGTGCTGCCTGGTATAAAGGAGTTCGACCATCATTCGTAGTGGTGCAATCAATGTTAGCTCCTTTATTTACGAGTAGTTGGATGATCTCGGGCGAGTTCTTATAAGCCGCCCAGTGTAATGGTGTAAACCCATCGCTAGTTGCTCCCAAGTTAGCATTAGCCCCCAGGTCAAGTAGCATTTTGATCGCATTTGTGGAGTTACAGAAGGCAGCTTGACACAAAGGAGTGCGGCCGTCATCTGTGGTAGTACAGTCAATGTTTGCCCCTTTATTTACGAGTATTTGGATGATCTCAGGCGAGTTCTTATAAGCCGCCCAGTGTAATGGCGTAAACCCGTCGCTAGTTTTACCCAAGTTAACGTTAGCGCCCAAATTCAACAGCATTTTGACTGCATTTGTGGATTTGCAGAGGGCTGCCTGGTTAAGAGGAGTCCGACCGTTATCCGTGGTGGTACAGTCAATGCTAGCACCTTTATCTATGAGTAGTTGGATGATCTCAGGCGAGTCCTGCTCGGCTGCCCAGTGTAATGGGGTAAAGTTATTGCTGGTTTTACCCAAGTTAGCGTTAGCGCCCAAGTCCAGTAACATTTTGACTGCATTTACAGAATTGCACCGTGCTGCCTGGTGTAAAGGAGTCCGACCGTCATCCGTGGTGTTACAGTCAATGTTAGCTCCTTTATTTACGAGAAGTTGGATGATCTCAGGAGAATCATTATGAGCTGCCCAGTGTAACGGTGTAAACCCATTGCTGGTTGTACCTAAGTTTGGATTAGCACCCATGTTCAGTAGCATATTGACTGCATTTGTAGATTTGCAGAGGGCAGCCTGACACAGAGGAGTCCGACCGTCATCCATGGTAGTACAGTCTATATTAGCTTTATCTACGAGTAATTGAATGAGCTCAGGCGAGTCCTTCTCTGCCGCCCAGTGTAAGGGTGTAAACTTATCGCTGGTTCTGTTCAAAATAGCGTTAGCACCCAAGTTCAAAAGCTTCCTTAAAGGTATTTCAGAGCTTTGGAACGTAACAATACTGTTCAGAATTTGCTCCTGACATTCAAAGTCAAGATCAAATATAGCTTTTGTTTCGTCGACTAGTGTGTTGCATTCATTTTGGTACTCTTCACGAGTTATAATTATTAATTTGCTGACATTTTGGCGTAATTTATCTATAACACTGTTGTTTAGTTGAGGAAGAAACGCGAGAATCAAGCATTTTGGTTGACTTTTTGACAGAACATCAATGATGTGCTTCTCTTCGCATCGCTCGATGACAACAAACTTAAAATCAAAACCATTCAATTCGATATACTGAATGAGTTTCATACAGCTGAGTTTTGGTGTGCTACTGAATATGTTTAGGAAAAATTGATGATTTTCCTTCATGTCTTGTAAAAAAGTGACCAATTTAGAATGTAATGTTGCATCGATATTAAACTTCAATGAATTTTTCCCAACCTTGCCGAAGCTAATCGCCTGAATCTCGTCCAGTTTAACTTCATTCACAGCTAAATTGAACAGTTGACAACTTTTAGTTGCAAATGGCGTTTTACCGGATTGATTCCACCAATAATTTACTATTGAATCGTGAAATCTAGAGAAAATTAAATCTTCACTTTCATAATCTTTGGCTTTAATATCGCGTTGAACAATTCCTGTTAGCTCTCCCTCCGTGGCCTGTTCTGAATAAATCCTCACTTTTTCTAAGAAATCCTTAACGATATTAGCATGTTCATCATGTGATGGTTTGTTGAACAATTTTATTTTTGAATGCCACTTTTTAGAGATTTCTATTAATAATTCTAGCAAATCCGATGTACACTTGATTTTTATTGTTTTGCCAGACGATTTGTTATAGAATATGTCCTTGGAGTTCATATTTTCACAATGCACTTGATCGCAATTATTCACTACAGCTGGAGTGAAAATTATCAGTTTCAACTCTGTTTCCTCGTAATTTCCTTGAAATATTGCATGATCACTGGTCTGCTTGAACATGTAACGTATCTTCAAATAAGTATCGAAATATTTCGATATGTGGAAATCACTTAATTTAACGAAGTTTGTGGGTTCCCGATGATTGGCCTGAAGAAGATATACACGAGATTGCCCGTTGCTACAGGTTCTAAGCACCACGTCGTCAAACAGGCCCACCTCACCCAAGTTACTTCCCAGGTGGAAGTCCTCGATCTGGTCATCGTGAAGCAAACGAAACAGCACCATGGTCAGCAGCTTCGTCCTGTAGAACTGCTCGTTGAAAACGGCTTCAATCTCTTGTTGCTCCTTTTCACCCAAAATTGAGCACAAATCCATGGGCTTTTTGCTGTCACAATTTCTTGCCTCAGTGTTTGCTCCTTTTGCAAGGAGCAACTTAACCAACCTTGCATTGCTGGCAGTGACAGCAACGTGCAGAGGAGTTTCGTTTTTGTGAGTAGTGTTCACAAAATTGACGTCTGCTCCAGCGGTAAGAAGTTCTTGTACCGCTTGAAGATCATTTTTCTGTACGGCACTCATCAGCTGAACACTTTGATTAAGCTGCTCGTTGTTCATTTTTCCTGCGATCACTGTTCAAAAAAAAACCATGACAAGGGTATTTTTAATTTTAGTATTGAAGTGAATTATAATCAACATAATTATTGAAAAATGACATGACATGACATATTATTTTCACTAAACTTACACTTATTGGGAACGACAAATAACGGTGTATGAGTTGGAAAAATCACACAATAAACCAAAATTTGTTCGGATTTATTAAATCCACGCCTAGTTTAACGTTGATGCGAATCATCCAGTTGTTTGAAAGAAACTATTGGCTGTGCCGTGGTAGAAAGTGGCCAGGCGGAAAATTTAGTTGTAGTTCTTTATCTTATCTTATCAATCGTTCAATAGACTTTTCTCGGGCTTGGAGTGATGTCTGTTTGAAAAAGGCAGATTAATATATTAAATTTAACTTTGTTTTATTGATGAGTTATCAAGATATAATTTGTTCCTTTTACGTTTATAATAAAGTTTTTTAAATAGGTACAATTTTATCATATTTTAATTTAACATTTTTAAAGATAACATGCATTTGAGCAATTCTCTGAGATTTCGGTCATTCGATTTTTTTTGTATTTTTTAATCCGGGTGAAACTTTTTTGGTGCCTTCGGTATGCCCAAAGAAGCCATTTTGCATCATTAGTTTGTCCATATAATTTTCCATACAAATTTGGCAGCTGTCCATACAAAAATGATATGTGAAAATTCAAAAATCTGTATCTTTTGAAGGAATTTTTTGATCGATTTGGTGTCTTCGGCAAAGTTGTAGGTATGGATATGGACTACACTAAAAAAAAATGATACACCGTAAAAAAAATTTTGGTGATTTTTTATTTAACTTTTTGTCACAAAAACTTGATTTGCAAAAAAACACTATTTTTAATTTTTTTTATTTTTTGATATGTTTTAGAGGACATAAAATGCCAACTTTTCAGAAATTTCCAGAATGGGCAAAAAATCTTTGACCGAGTTATGAATTTTTGAATCAATACAGATTTTTTCAAAAAATCGAAATATTGGTCGCAAAAATTTTTCAACTTCATTTTTCGATGTAAAATTGAATTTGCAATCAAAAAGTACTTTAGTAAAATTTTGATAAAGTGCACCGTTTTCAAGTTATAACAATTTTTAGGTAACTTTTTTGAAAATAGTCGCAGTTTTTAATTTTTTTAAATTAGTGCCCATGTTTGCCCACTTCTGAAAAAAATATTTTTGAAAAGCTGAGAAAATTCTCTATATTTTGCTTTATTGAACTTTGTTGATACGACCCATAGTTGCTGAGATATTGCGATGCAAAGGTTAAAAAAAAGGAAAATTGATGTTTTCTAAGTCTTACCTAAACAATCCACAATTTTCTAATGTCGATATCTCAGCAACTATAAATCCGATTCACAATGTTAAAACATGAAACATTCGTAAAATTTTCCGATCTCTTCGACAAAAATAATTTCAAAAATTTAAAATCAAGACTAACATTTCAAAAGGGCGTAATATTGAATGTTTGGCCCGTTTGAAATGTTAGTCTTGATTTTAAATTTTTGAAAATATTGTTTTCGAAAAGATCGGAAAATTTCACGAATGTTTCATATTTTAACATTGTGAATCGGATTTATAGTTGCTGAGATATCGACATTAGAAAATTGTGGGTTGTTTAGGTAAGACTTAGAAAACATCAATTTTCCTGTTTTTTAACCTTTGCATCGCAATATCTCAGCAACTATGGGTCGTATCAACAAAGTTCAATAAAGCAAAATATAGAGAATTTTCTCAGCTTTTCAAAAATATTTTTTTCAGAAGTGGGCAAACATGGGCACTAATTTAAAAAAAATGAAAAACTGCGACTATTTTCAAAAAAGTTACCTAAAAATGGTTATAACTTGAAAACGGTGCACTTTATCAAAATTTCACTTAAGTACTTTTTGATTGCAAATTCAATTTTACATCGAAAAATGAAGTTGAAAAATTTTTGCGACCAATATTTCGATTTTTTGAAAAAATCTGTATTGATTCAAAAATTCATAACTCGGTCAAAGATTTTTTGCCCATTCTGGAAATTTCTGAAAAGTTGGCATTTTATGTCCTCTAAAACATATCAAAAAATAAAAAAAATTAAAAATAGTGTTTTTTTGCAAATCAAGTTTTTGTGACAAAAAGTTAAATAAAAAATCACCAAAATTTTTTTTACGGTGTATCATTTTTTTTCAGTGTAGTCCATATCCATACCTACAACTTTGCCGAAGACACCAAATCGATCAAAAAATTCCTTCAAAAGATACAGATTTTTGAATTTTCACATATCATTTTTGTATGGACAGCTGCCAAATTTGTATGGAAAATTATATGGACAAACTAATGATGCAAAATGGCTTCTTTGGGCATACCGAAGGCACCAAAAAAGTTTCACCCGGATTAAAAAATACAAAAATAAAAATTAAAGAAAAAAGACCGATTCCGTAGAGAACTGCTCATTTGTGTTCGAAAACTTTTTTTAAATTGAAAGTTGTGTTTTCAAGAGAAGCCTGAAATGTCAATACTTATTTTAAAATAAGACATTTTTTCAAATGTTATAGAAGTTTTTAAATAGAATTTTGATATTTTATTTGTATAAAACGCACTCTTATCGTGAATTGTGAACAAAGTATGCCCATTATTTGTGAAATCTTTTTGAAGTGCAACACCACACCTTCTCCGACTAGCAGACAAGTAGTGTTGACTTTTGTTGAGTGGTTTTTTTATCACAAACTAAGTGCAAAATGCAAGCTTCCCATGCGACAGTCTGAACCCATTGTGTGTTGGTATTTTGGTTCATCGTACCAGCGCACCACGACAATCTCGGCTCGTCGCCTCGGTTGTGTGTCTGGCACTCACCCGAGGCATGAACCCAGCGTATGAACCATGGTGCTTCACTCGGTACGCGCCGTGGTATTGAACCCGGTTTGTACCGCCAGGGCGTACCACGGCACGTACCTCGGCTCGTACCGAGTGAAGCACCATGGTTCATACGCTGGGTTCATGCCTCGGGTGAGTGCCAGACACACAACCGAGGTGACGAGCCGAGATTGTCGTGGTGCGCTGGTACGTTGAACCAAAAAAAGGGAAAAGTGGAGCAAGACGACCATATGGGGCAAGAGGAAAAATCGCTAGTACGATCGTTATTCTTACAATTTTCAATATTTCCAATATGAGGAATTGTTACTAGCAATGCAATTAGTTAATTCTACTACCACATAACCGCCAATACGACGTAAACGCCACGGGACAAGATTGAATGGTGTTTTTTTAAATCCTTCGTTTTCTTATAACATTTGGAAAGACCGAAATAAGACTAAGGGGTTCGATTTTAAGTTCATTTTATCAAAATTCATTTTTTCCTAGATCAGTAGTGTCCCTTCCAATGATTTGCATTTATTATAAAGTATGGTTTATCATTTGGTTATTTTTGTTGAGAGCTTTTAAAATACCTTGTTCGGGTGGGGCAAGTGTACCATATCGATTTTAAGTATGGGAAAATTACGAATTGTTGCAACAACATATTTTATTGCGAAATAAATACATAAAAGTATTGAAAAACTGATAAACATTTGTTTAAAAAAATTGTCCATACAAAATATAGTGATATTATGAAAATTTACTATTTATCATCTAAGTAATTAGATTTTTTCGTAAAAACGATCAAAATATTAGTAAAATATTATTATTTCATCTAAAAATGAAAGTAACGTTTCAAATACATTCTAATCTGATGTGTCTAAGTGATAACAGTTCAATTGTTAGCAAATTAACATGTTGTTTCATGCATTGTTCCTCTTGCCCTGAAACTACTTAAAGGTTTCTCAGGGTCATATCTAACCGAAGTTAGAAAAAATATAGAGAATTAAGTGGTACTAAATGGGATTTATATTTAAACATTTTACAGAATAGAGAGGAAGGGGGGGGGGGGGGAAATCTCACCCAACTTTACATGCTCGACCTCCACGTCAGCCGCAACGGCGTCAAGCGGGCCCGCTTGGCCTCCAACCCGACCGGGTGAGGTCTTTGGTACACGTGGTGGCGATCCTGGGCGACGTTCAGTCACGTCCCAGCCCACGTGTTGAGACAGCTGCCGGTGGCGTCCACTTACTCGGGGTGTTGGCTGGCCCCTACAGACTCACCACGTTGATCCAGAACGGTGCAGCCCTACGGACTGTCCACAGTCCTTTGATCCGGTCAGCTGCGTCCACTGACTCGGAGAACGTGGCGTTGTTCTCCTACGGACTCGTTGGTGGAGGGCAAGTTCACGCCCTTAATGACGACGAACCCTCGGCCCGACCGGATGTCCTCCAGCGACGACGGAACCGGAAGCCTAGCGGCGGCACACACACCGAACGATCCTCCAGGAAACGTGCACATTCACGGACGTTCGTCGTTTTGGTGCACTCTGCTGGGTGGAGTAACGAGTCGGCTGCGGAGCTTGGCTGTTGGGGGACCCGATGCTGGATGGCGTCGATAGCTGGACCCTGCGATGATCACGTCCTCGGCCCACGTGGTGCGAAAGCAGAATTCGGGGCTTCAAACCGTTTGGGGACTCCGAACTCCGACCGCAAACCTGGAGTCACTTTTGATCGCGTACGGGGTGATACGTACACCCGGGAGATCCCGAAATACTTGCCGCGCTATGTACGTTTAAAAGATTACCTAGCCGAGGTTAAAATAAAACTCAGGTTAGTCAAAAGTCGAGAAGCGTGTGACAATTGATTAATTCGCACGACGGCGCTTATATACTCCGCGGCCTCCTCCTCGTCGTCGTGGCCGTCGTCACGTGCTTTTTCCACCCAAAGCGACGTCTGTCACGGTGACGTTTTGGTCGAGCGGGCATAATTGGAGGAGTAAGGTTGGGGGGTATTTCTAGCTGGCATTTGGGTTAGGATCGGGTGGATCAACTTATCGTTTATTAATATTTATAGCCAGATATAGGTGTTTTTTTTTAATTTAATATTATCTCATGAAGGGCTCCATACCAGCTAATGGAAAGGAATGGGAAAGGGATTTAATGTTTCAGTTGTTCAAATTTACCGTGTTTTTTCGTTTAAACCAGATGGAACATTGAGAAAGGTTACAGCCCCAACGGGTTGTTCGTCTTGCCCCACTAGTTGAGAAGAACGTACGGAAAATCAATTATTTTAAAATATTTTTTTATGGTACAAAACAGGATTTTTTAGAAACTTGGTTTATCAAAGAATCCTTGAATATCCTTGAATAAGATGGTTATCAAAAAATCCAACTGATTAATTAATGTTTTTAATGGGTTTTAACGAGCATTTCCTTAGCTTGTTACACTTGCCCCACTTTCCCCTACCCTCGGCTCGAGAGAGTCGGGTACGGGTGTAAACCGAACAAAGCAGGCGCAAAGCAAAACCGAGGTACAGTCATCCCACATATTCGGAACGGTTTACAGATCGGCCAATGCTCAAAAAATCATAGCAAATCGATAATTGAACTTAATGATTCGCTTTTACCTACATTTGAAAGCTTTTCTTGCGATCTTTCAAATGATGTATCGAACAACTGCAAATTTTAACTTTTATATCAAGTTTTTGAAGAAAAACTTTGACCCTTGAAATCCACAAATTCGGAACACTTTTTTCTTACGGATGTAAACAAACTTTGGTTCTCTCCATGAGTACACAATTTTTACAAAATATTGACTTCAGGCCCTGAAACCAACGAAACTCAAGCATAGTTATGTTTTATGAATGGTTTGATAACTATTTTTGTGAAAATATTAGTTAAATTCAGGTGTTCCACAATTGTGGGAGGCACAATAACATCCCACAATTATGGAACAGGCAATTTGGAGGCAGTGTTTTGCTGCTCTGGATAAAACACTCTTGAAATGAGGTTTTTGGTCAAAAAGTATTAATTTTACTAGTGAAATTGCAAGAGAATGTCCAAATAAAGGTCCTAAAAATAGTAGGAGTTGCATTTGTCATGTTATTGACAAATTATCACAAAAGTGTTCCGAATTTGTGGGTGTTCCGAATATTTGGGATGACTGTACAAGTGAACCGCGTGTACCGCACGGTGCAGGGAAGCTTGGCAAAATGTGTGACTTTTTGTCAGGGCTGTGGTAGCTGGACAGTTGGTGACATTTTTATTAAAGAGACAAGACCATTTCACAATAGAATCATTTTTTTATGAATCTCGGGTTAGTTTGCAATAGGTCCTGAGCGCCATTTGTAAACAAAGCCGTTTTACGATGGACAAAATGGAAAAAAAATTTTTTTTTTGGGACTTGTTATTTACTGGAAAATTTAATCTACTTTCGAATCTGCAATAACCCAGAAGGGTATTTTTTTCATTTAGAACAACATAATAAAATATTGTGATTTTTTCGTTGTCTTTTGATTGTCTATTTTATTCATGACCCCAAAACAACTCTAAAGTTATTTAGAATTTCGAAATCCAAGATGGCTGCCAAAATGGCGGTGATGAAATAATAATAAAAAAACATTTGATTATTTTCAAGGCATTGAATCATTCAAATTTTACCTAAATGGGGTCGTAGAATTCAATATTCATATTAAAAGTAAGAAAAAAAAAAAGAAATCAAAAATTATTTTTTTGTTCGTGATTTGATTATTCGAAGGCCCATACAAACCTTTATCAAGTCTGGTCAAGGTGGGTAAAAAAACTTTATTTCAAATTTGATGCCCAACTTTCATAATTTTTAAGCAAAAAGTTTCACAAAATAATTTATATATAATAACTGTTATGCTACTTTCAAAAATTTGCAAAATATCTTTTCCAGAAGTTTTATATCTTTTTGCGATCTATGGTTTAAAAATTCAAAACTTTCCAAAAGTCTAGAAGTGCCTTGTTTGAAAAATAAAATACAGTGGACTATCTGGCTGTCGATCTTCTCGATACTAATATTGATATAGCTGTAAATAATTTTTTTCAGTCCCTTCAAATAGATTGCTTTGATTATTCGTTCCGTTGAAAGTTGAAAATAATTTTTAACTCCCGCTCTCGACGGTCCCTTCAATATCGACAACGAGAGAGTCCACTGTAAAATACAAATGTAAACGTTATTTTATGTTTTTGAATACTTTACATTCAATTGTACAAGTTTTTTCGATGAAAATTTAAATTTTCACCTATATTTTTTGTTGTTGTTGGGACAAAAGCAGAATGGTATGGAATCATGCAAACGTTGTATTAAATTTCAACTTTTCATTTTACGGGAAAATCTTAAACCTATCAAAGTTACCCCGGCTATCAATGTTACACCGGTTCACGGTACCTTTTTTGTAAGAAAGGCAAAAACTTATCACACGAATTATTTTTCATAAATTCTTAGATAATTTAGTGCCTGGCCTTGAAATTCTATTGCTGATTGACCTGCTTCGCCTGCTTGCTGTTCTCGATCTTTTGGAAATGGGTTGGTGGCTTGAGCGAGTCGAGCGATTTCCGGAGTGGTCTGCCCAAAAGTACTTCAGCCTTGTAGTGCTCTGCGACCTCTCGAAGGTAGCAATGAATCTTTCCGCAAGCCCGTTGGACTGCGAATGAGGAACGGCGGCTTTTCAAGTGGAGGATGCCGTTGCTGTCACAGTATCGCTCGAACTCCTCACTGACGAGCTGACGTCCCTGGTTCGAGTCCCGTAGTCACTACTTTTTGTTTTTCTTTTGTTTTGGACGGGTGAACTTTTTGGAAATGAACTTGAGGGCAAAATTTTCTCAGCCATCTCGATCTGTGTTCTCTATGTCTATTTGTCTTCTAGAGATTAATGATTAATTATCTCTACTAACTTAGTCCAGTCCAATGGAGTCTCTTGGTGCTCCTCATAACCACTAACGTCATGATTCGAATTCCCGGACGCTTCGAAACCCGGACACTTCAACTTGTTTTATCAATTATTTGGATATAAGTTCGCATTATGAATGTCAAAACTGTGTTATTTGATGAATTCTAACATCAACTTTCATTTAAAGTTTGTTTGAGCGCTATAGTTAATGCCAAAACAATTAAATAAAATAAAAATAATAAGTTTACCAAAAATGCGAAACATTTCAACTGAAATATGTCATAGGCGTCCGAAGCACCGGGAAGGCAAAGCAGAAATTTATGTTTTTGATTTCCTTAAATTCTAGCAAATTTTTATATAAACTATCGATTGTTCTGATGTTAACAGCTTATTTGAGACCTAAAGAAAGCCATTCACTAATATTTCAGTCCAAATTTGTGCGATTCATAAGCAAAATCGAGTGTCCGGAATTCGAAGCAAAACTGTCCGGATTTCGAATCAGCTTTCAACAGTGTCCGGGATTCAAAGCACAACAAGTCATTTTAATTTTCAAATTCGGATAAAAAAGTGTTAGAAAAGACATATTTTGCATGCATTCTCTTAAAACTGACTGTTTATACTAAATCCTGATGATATTTCTACTTTTCCAACTTATTACATGATTTTTTGCCAGCTATAACCAAAATAATATGGTACTAAGTGTCCGGATTTCGAATCATGACGTTATTCAGTCAAAATTCTGCCAGCACTTTCCAACTTGGCGGGAAACCCCATTCCGATGCATCTACCAAGGCATCGTTTTCCCGCGCCATAAAAACCAACTGCCAGTCGTTTAGGTGGGAGTGACTGCGCGCAAAACCATGCTTTCCAAAGCCTGCTGCCAGTCCGTTTGCCATCGCAAGTTTTTCCTCCCTTTCGACTCCAACTCGAGAGTCCGATGCGCTCTCTCCTCGTCCACAGGTGGCGCCGTCCTGGCGGTCGGTTTTCGAAACTGTGTTTTCGCGCGCTTTCGCTTCTGGTGCTGAGTTTGTTCGGCTGTGCTTGGATTGGGGGGGAAGAATATAAAAACGGAAAAGCCAACATCAAATACCGTCATTCGTCGGCGAGTCGTTTCCTTCAGCGCAACGGGTTGTGCTGCCGTGTGTTTGCACATGGTCTTTGGAGTCCTGAACCTGTGCCAAGAGTGAGGGTCTCTTCTGCTTGTACTAACTGCGTTTAAGGGAAAGTGAGCTTTGTTTGTGTGTGTGCTTGTGGGTGGACGCGACTGTTGATTCAGTGCAGTTCTTCAGTACCAGTACCTGTTAAGGGGATAGGAAGATTCTTCGGCTTTGAGTGAAGACTTGAAGAGGGTCTGGGGTCTTCCTGCTCTTTGAAGCACCAAGTGGCTTCTGAAAGGATTAAAGGCAAAAATCAGAGATTTGCTTAGTCGAGCAGACAAGTGGCCGCGTGGGACCGTTTTCCGTTAAGGATTACCTCTTTTCTTGGAGTGAGGGAAAATCCTGATAGACGAGTGATTTCCATCAAGATTAGCGAGACAAGTGCAAGCCTGGCCGAAGAAGAGAGCATGGTCAGCAGTGAGTTCGTTGAAACCGGAAGTGACGGAAATAGCTGCTGCTGCTGCAGCAGTGGCTTTGTTGACTTTACTAATTAATTATACAAAGTCAAAGTTGTACCAGGATCTTCGTCTTCTTCGGCGAAAAATCGTTTGTAAGTGTAACTAAACGTTGAAAGTTTGCCCAGTGCGGAGGTTGGTGGAAGAACTCTTCGGAATTGCCCCGAAGGGGCATTCGACTCCGGGTTCTTTGTTGACTTAAGGAGTGTGGAAAAAGCGGAAATCAGATTTTGGAACGCCTTGCGTGGGCGCTCTGGTTAACTTTTTGGGTCGCCGAAGTGATGGACTATTTGTGATTGTTTGCTGATTGGCCCAGTGACCAAATTGACTTTCGTTTTTGGCGGAAAAGTGATTTGTTTGCGAGTGACTTTTGATAGCAAGAAGGGAGGGTTGAGAGTCGTGACGGTTGTGGATTTTGGGAAAATTAGTTTTTGATGGATTGTTTTTGAACTTATTTTACTACTCAATGGGTTCTTGATTTTAGGAATTCAGATGGCGGAGTTTTCTTAGATTTTATTTTTTTTTGTTTCTTTTTTATGTGTAATATTTATAGATTGTTTTGACTTGATGTTTTGTCCATGCAATCTTGTTGATGATTAATTTTTATTTATTTAATAAGCATTTACATACTTGAGTAACAGTTTTGTAATAGATTTTTCAGCATTAACGGAGCACATCAACAAGAGCTTTTGCACCAAGATTTTTGTTACCGATATTTTAGTATTTTCGAAACTACGGGAACTATCGATATAATGTTTTATTCATCCCCTAAAGTACTGTCTACTAAGTGATTTACAACAAAATTTGCCTGTTTTTACAATCAGATTTGTGCAGGATTGGGTCCGTAAGTTTGTCAATTTTGGCATAAGAAGACAACAACTTCCTTGGTTGCTGTGCACCCTTAAAATTGGTTATTCCACATCAATTATTTTTGTTCTTTCTTCCATATCAATCCTGCAGTATTGAAATAAAAAGTGCCCCGGTTTTCCTTTTTTCAAATCGGTAATTTAGGTTGTTTTAGCTATACTTTATTTTTATGATGGAGGTATTATCTGTATTAAAATTGTTGCAGGTAATTTACAAGTTTCAAAAAAGGACATTTTGCTGTTGTGAAATTCGGGTTGTTTAAAAAATCTTAATCTCTTTGATTCCAAAATTTCCAATTTATCAAATTAAGTGTCCATACGTCATTCAAAAAAACAAAAGTGAATCAAGAAAAAATCAACAAAAGAATTCAAATTTTTCTTCGACTTTAACACGGAAAAATAATTGGGCTTCAGAATGTTAAGAATATGATTGGAAAATTTGATTCCTGGTCATAAATAATTTTGTTATGTTTTCCTGTTAATTATTTTCTCTCCTTATCAAGAAGATTTTTTTTTCCTTTGATTTGTTTGTTAAATGAAAGATACTTTTTTTTTCAAGCATGTTAATAATGAAATCATTACAATTTTAGTTTTCTGATTGCCTGATTTCGACCGTTGAAAATATTTTTTGAAATTGATTTCGCATGACTCTGATTGATGTCTAATGGGAAAGGTGAACTAAAATGGAATTTACTAGCCATGATATCATCATTTCAACAAAAAAGTTGTAATATGCAGCATACACCAGAACACTGCCCATGTTCGCATAAATGTTCCATATGGAAATACAGCAAACTTGCCTTGCATTTTAGTTTTGAATTAAACTGCACCATTTAGTTGATTTGGCATTTTTTTAATTTGCCGATTTTTTAATTAACTTTTTTCTCACAAAAACTCAATTTCACAAAATTTTAATTTTTTGATTTTCAAGTTTTTTTGATATGTTTTAGTGGACAAAAATCCGCATTTTTTGAGAAGTATGGTCAAACAATCTGCCGCTGAGTTATGATTTTTTTTTGTAAAAATAGTGATTTTTGGAAAAAAATCGAAATTTTATATATTTTTCTTTAACTTAGCTTTTTTATGCACACGGAGAAAAAAGAGTTCCCAAAATCGTGAACAAACGTTCATGAAAATGGGAACCACGAACAAAGTGTTCAAATCCCATAGTACGATTTTGAAAAACGTACCATGGCATTTGAACATTTTGTTCGTGGTTCCCATTTTCATGAACGCTTGTTCACGATTTTGAGAACTCTTTTTTCTCCGTGTAAAATTGAATTTGCAATCTAAAAGTACTTTACTGGTTTTTTGATAAAGGTCTCCGTTTTTAAGATATAGCCACCGAAATTTTGATTTCAGCGAAATATTTGCAGTTTTTCGGTTTTTAAAAAAAGTGACTTTGAGCGACCATTTATAAAAAAAAAATTTTAAAGGTTCAGAAAATTCGCTATAAAATTGTCTAAGAGACATTAAGGGTTGGACCAAGGGTCCTGATTACTCCAGAACGACTCTTTCACTCACGACCACAAATTGAAAGCGACAAAAAACTGCTCTGGCCGTTTCCTACCGTTTGTCGCTTCCACATCAATCGTT
Source organism: Culex pipiens pallens (assembly GCF_016801865.2). Taxonomy (NCBI): domain Eukaryota; kingdom Metazoa; phylum Arthropoda; class Insecta; order Diptera; family Culicidae; genus Culex; species Culex pipiens. Next base: position 48,586,457 of record NC_068937.1, on the reverse strand, counting down.
ACACAATACTCTCTCTTTGCTTTCCCTCTCACTTTAATCGGGTAGTACAGCGAATAGTTCAGAAAGACCGATTGCGCTATGTCGCTCAGTCGCTGAGTCAAAATAGTTTGCGATCGGTTTTGTTTTACACTAAATCCCCCATGTGCGCTCTTTTTGGGGGGGCGCACACCGGGGGAGAGCGCAATTCGGGGGAGCGTTATTTTGGGGTTTGAGCGCAAACGGGGGGAGCGTTATTTCGGGGTTTGAGCGCAAATCGGGGGAGCGTTATTGCGGGGTTTTGGCGTAAAATGGGGTTTTCTTTTTTAATGTACTTTATTTACATATAAATGAAAAATTTATATAAGGGGTCATCCACGAAACACGGCCAAGGGACCATCCACAAAGCTGGGTATCCAAGAACTCCCGGAAGTCTTGCCTTAGAAATCTACTTGATCAACGGGGGTCTATATGGGTGAACTAACCATCGGTATAGCTTCCGGTAGCTTCATTGAACCACGATGGATAACCTTCGCCATGTTGGATTGTTATGGGACCTCTAGGAACTCCCGGAAGTTATGACCTGATGATCTACCTGATCAACGGGGGTCTATATTTGTATATTACCCATCGGTATAGCTTCAGGTAGCTTCAGTGAACCACCATGGATATCCTGGTGTACGTTGGATTGTTATGGGTCCTCCAGGAACTCCCGGGAGTTATGACCTGACGATCTACCTGATCAACGGGGGTCTTTATGGGTATATTAACCATCAGTATAACTTCCGGTAGCTTCAGTGAACCACGATGGATATTCTGGGGTACGTTGGATTGTTATGGGTCCTCCAGGAACTCCCGGAAGTTATGACCTGATGATCTACCTGATCAACAGGGGTCTATATGGGTGTATTAACCATCGGTATAGCTTCAGGTAGCTTCAGTGAACCACGATGGATACCCTTCGCCATGTTGGATTATTATGGGTCCTACAGGAACTCCCGGGAGTTATGACCTGATGATCTACCTGACCAACGGGGGTCTATATTGGTATATTAACCATCGGTATAGCCTCCGGTAACTTCAGTGAACCACGATGGATATTCTGGGGTACGTTGGATTGTTATGGGTCCTCCTGGAACTCCCGGGAGAAATGACCTGATGATCTACCTGATCAACGGGGGTCCATATGGGTGTATTAACCATCGTTATAGCTTCGGGTAGCTTCACTGAACCACGATGGATGCTTTGGAGTTCGTTGGATTGTTATAGGTCCATATATACCTCCGTTGATCTGGTAGATATCCAGGTCATGACTTCCAGGAGTTCCTGGACGACCTATAACAATCCAACGTACCTCAGAGTATCCTTCGTGGTTCAGCGAAGCTACCTGAAGCTATACCGATGATTAATACACCCATATAGACTCCCGTTGATCAGGTAGATCATCAGGTCATAACTCCCGGGAGTTCCTGGAGGACCCATAACAATCCAACATGGTGAAGGGAATCCATCGTGATTCACTGCAGCTTCCTGAAGCTATAGCGATGGTTAATACACCCATATTGACCCCCGTTGATCAGGTAGATCATCAGGTTATAACTCCCGGGAGTTCCTGGAGGACCCATAACAATCCAACATGGCGAAGAGAATCCATCGTGGTTCACTGCAGCTTCCTGAAGCTATACCGATGGTTAATACACCCATATAGACTCCCGTTGATCAGGTAGATCATCAGGTCATAACTCCCGGGAGTTCCTGGAGGACCCATAACAACCCAACATGGCGAAGGGTATCCATCGTAGTTCACTGAATCTACCTGAAGCTAAACCGATGGTTAATACACCCATATTAACCCCCGTTGATCAGGTAGATCATTAGGTCATAACTCCCTGGAGTTCCTGGAGGACCCATAACAATCCAATGTACCCCAGAGTTTCCATCGTGGTTTACTGAAGCTACCTGAAGCTATACCGATGGTTAATACACCCATATAGACCCCCGATGATCAGGTAGATATCTAGGGCATGACTTCCAGGAGTTCTTGGGTACCCAGATTTATGGATGGCCCCTTATCCGTGTTTTGTGGATGACCTCTTATACAAATGTTTCATTTATATGTAAATAATGTACATTTAAAAAGAAAACCCCATTTTACGCGAAAAACCCTGCAATAACGCTCCCCCGATTTGCGCCAATTAGAGCGTTATTTGGGGGGAGCGTTATTTCGGGGTTTGAGCGCAATTCGGGGGGCGCAAAACGGGGGAGGCGCAATCGGGGGGAGCGTATTTAGGGGATTTAGTGTACTCAGTTATTAAACTGCTTAAAATCTAAGTTATCAAACATGTTTTGCAATTTTGTTGATAACACGACATCAAATACACATTTACAAGCAATTTCCATCATGCCAAATACAAATTTACCGAAAACTGTGGTAGTGCAGATCAAAAGAGCGCCAAACTGGTATGTTGTTAGATTCTCTCCTCTCTGAACGTATTCGTGTGTGACTCGGATCGACAGACGGAGTGGGCAAAGAAATTCACGAAGTATTTGTGTCACTAGGAGAAGCGATTGAGCAAGTCGCTGGCAGCTTGAGTGTAGTGTTCGCTCGCGACTGGTTGCGAGCTCCAGTCGGCAAAGATTCGCTCGGCGATGACTGAGTGATTTTTGATCTTTGAACCGAAAATCAGGACCCTTGGATTGGTCCTCTGGTTGCTGAGATACAGCAGCTGAAAGGAAAAGGAACAGGAAGATTGAAGTTTTCTAAGTCTCACTCAAACAACTCACCATTTTCTAATGTCGATATCTTAAACTAATGGTCCGATTTTCAATGTTAAAACATGAAACATTCGTGAAATTTTCCGATCTTTTCGAAAACAATATTTTCAAAATTTTTGAATCTAGACTAACATTTTAATAGGGCCAAATATTCAATATTACACCCTTTTGAAATGTTAGTATTGATTTTTTTTAATATTATTTTCGAAAAGATCGGAAAATTTTACGAATTTTCTAGTTTCTTTTCATTCAGCCGCTGTACCTCAGCAACCAGAGGTCCAATCCTTAATGTCTCTTAGACAATTTTATAGCAAATTTACTGAACTTTTCAAAACAAAAATATTTTTAGGAACTATTTTTCGGTGGCTTTATCTTGAAAACGGAGCCCTTTTTCAATAAATCTGTAAAGCGGCAGATTTTTTTTACCATACTTCTCTATGGCTCAAAAATTGCGGTTTTTTTTACCCCTAAAACAAATCAAATAATCTCAAAAATAAAAATACGTATTTTTGGAAATGGAGTTTTTGTGAGAAAAAAGTTAACTAAATTTTGTTTTCTGTGTACTTATTTTTTCTAAAGAGTCCTCAACATTACCTACAACTTTGCCGAAGACTCTAAATTGATCAGAAAATTCATCAGAAAGTTACAGCTGTTTGAATATTTACATACCATTTTTGTATGGACAGCTGCGAAAATTATATGGGTGAACCAATGACACAATATAGCTTCTTTGGTCATTGGGAAGGCCCCCACTAAGTTTGAGCCAAATAAAAAAAATACATATAAAATCCATTTCAGGTTTTGGAAGAAATTTTCAATTTCATTTTTTTCAAACAGTTTCTACTGCCGCTTTCAATTTCAATAAAGTGTCCACGTTATTTATGGATGGTCCCTAGAAAAACTATCATATTTAGTAATTTGTTCTAGAAAACTTGATAACCCTCTACCTATTCATGAATTTCTAAAACCTTATGAGTTTAGTTTGCATGCTATTATTGCATGTGGGACATTTATGCGGACATGGGTAATCAAAATATTCAAAATGCATTTAAAATCAATTCAATATATTGAAAAGTTATTTCCTAGTGATGTTATTTAAAAATAACTAGAGGATTAATAATACCACAAGACAATATAACCGCATTGTCATTGTTTCTACAAATTTGAAGATGTAATGAAATGAGCCAATTTTGTGAGCATATCAGGGCGTAATCTCTTTTCACATTAGCTTGATTTGTCACAGCAGTTAAAACTGGATTCAACACGTAAAATTGGTGCTTTTATTTCTTGTTTTTTTTTTTCTTTTTTGGTTTCTTAACGATGTTTGGATATTTCAAAAACATCATGAGTGAATCATGTCTTAAATATGACGAAACCCAAAGAGCACTGATTTCTCGGGTTAAATCTTATTAAGTATAAAAAACGGGATCGTCAGCTCCTGTTGCAACTAATCAAGTTTATGATTGGGTTCGTGGTCAGTACACAGTAAAAAAAAATATGGAAAGGGGTGCATCTTTTAGGTCAGAAAAAATGTGTAATTTTATCACTTTTCTGGTGTAATGTCACTTTTTCAGTCTAAATTGAGGTAAAACTGCATCATAAAAGATGTAATATTCAATCTTCCAAAATTAAACCTACCACATTTACACTGCACTCCCAGGAGATCATGTCCTAAAATGCCGGCAATTTGAACTTATTTTTTAACATCCTAATAAATGTTTGTATTGTAGTTTATAATTTGTAACACAAAATTGTAATTCAAACTTCTGAGAATGTTTTGACGTGTAATTTATTTTCCAAAAGTTGTTTCTCTTTTTAAGAGTATAATTTGCTTAAAAACACAGTAAAAAATAATGTAAATTTGGAAGCTGTAATTTTGGAAGGTTGAATATTACCTCTTTTATGATGTAATTTTACCTCAATTTAGACTGAAAAAGTGGCATTACACCAGAAAAGTGGTAAAATTACACATTTCCAGAGGTAAAATTACACCTTTTCTGACATAAAAGATGTACCCCTTCCCAGATATAATATTACCATGATATTTTTTCTGTGAATTAAAGTGTGGCAATTTTTTTTGCTTTGTATAAAATTCAGTTAACTCTTCATGTGCCGTTATGGAAAGGACCATTGAGGAAGAGAGGAATCAGGTTAAAAAAAAACTGATCAGGAAAATTTGCTTTATGAAAGAATTGTAACATTAATTGAAGGATGGAGAAATATTGAGAGTTGACTGTAGTAATAAGGTCAATTCGATGCACTAGCTTTTGGAACTGATTTCCAATTATAAATATGCAACCTAATTATATCCTCCCTTCATCAGACCACGAAATAATCAATAAGATCGAACTTGTATCAACATAGAACAACAAAAAAGCTATAATTATCTGCAAAAGTTGTTTTACTTTCGATGCCTTTAATTGGGTAATTTTTCAAAACAAATTTAATTTTCCTGAAAAATGACAATATTTTTAAATTAAATATTATTTTACGGAATTATACGTAATTCCGTCAAAACGAATTTAATTTTCCTGAAAAATGACTATATTTTTAATTAAATATTATTTGACGGAATTATACATAATTGTAATTTTTTAGGAAAATCAAATTCGACTTGAAAATTACCCAATTAAAGGCATCGAAAATAAAACAACTTTTGCAGATAATTATAGCTTTTTTGTTGTTCTATGTTGATACAAGTTCGATCTTACTGATTATGTGTAAATTGTGTTTTTCCTTATTTTTCCATTAATTGCTATCTATTAGTCACAAAAGTGCTATTCTGTTAGATTCCCAAACATGTACTTTCTATTGACGCGAAAGCTTTGCCCAAGGCACACACAATCGAAAATGGCATGTGCTAATTTGATTACTCTCTAACTTAATCACCCAAGCAAAAACAACGACAAAACAACAACCGGAACAAGACAAAAATCATATTCCCTCCTCCAACATGGAGGATGCTTTCATCTGTTGAGTTGATTTAAGGCAGACTTCCATGACTTCCACCAACCTCTGGGAAGCATAACAACGCATTCAATTCGAAAGACAGTCCCTCCTAAAGCTGACCCGTGTGTTTGTCCACCAGGTCCTGCTCCGAAGGAGACCCCTCTGCGCTGCATACTAAATACCGCTTTCTGTGACGAATGGCCGCCGGTCAAGTTCCTAGATCAACAACTCAACGTACAAGCCTTTGAGAGCTCAACAGCTCAGAAGCTCGAAAACTAAAGGGACAGGTCGTTTTTCTTGTCACAACCGTGCCCAACGGGATCCCAATCGGCAGCTGCAGAAGTCGACGGACAGTCCCACCACCGGAACCGGAACAGAGCAGCAGAAACAGCAGGTTCCACGCGCGATGAAAGGAGTGCTAATTCTGTGCTTCCACGTGTTGGTTCTCAGCTTCCAGGCGAAGGTAAGTCCTTTTGTGTGAATGTGAAATGTCTCATGGGATGTTATTGAAAATTTTCGTACCGGAACATTTTTAGAATAAATAAGGGAAACTATTTTAACTTGGGTGACAGCTAGTGAAAAAGCTTTTTCCAATGCAATTTGTCACGTTGAGAAGAAGTTGAGAATGAATTTTCAACGTTTATTAAAAGAGCTATCACAGTCTAAAATATTTATCCCATGACAACACTTCAAACTCCCCCCTTTGTTTGGTTAAGCATAAATTTGGAATCCAAGCTGGGCCCCACGTGTAAGCTCCCCATTTTACCGTCAATGGTGCCGTCCCTTTCGGTGTAGGCTGCAATTTACATTGTACGCATTTACGCTTTCACCCACATCAGGATGTGTAAAATTACCGGAAAGTACCGCGAAAAGCGTGTCCGCGAAACCACTCAGGAATTCATTCTCGAAGCGGGGTTTGTTTTCGTTGTCAACAGCCTTTTACTGCCCATAAATATGGGGTCGAAAAATATGAATGTTTTTGTTGCAGTTTAAATATATTTGAAAGATTTAAAAAAATACACACTAAAATTTTAACGATTTCGGTGGCAAATATAATTCATACATCATAATTTCACTGTTCCAATCTGGCCCGCTAATGGTTTTATTGGCTTTTCTGTATCCCGCTACGTTTGTGTTGAAAGTGGGGCTTGAATTAATTTGCATTATGTGAGAGAAGAGGCTTTAAAAGGCCATTGTCAGGCTGCATTTCAGGGTCAAAAGTGGGTGCGATAGAGACGCTTGAATGTAGTCTTTCCAGTGGGATTATTCACCCATTATTTCAGTGATGCTATTTTCAACCAAATTCTTATCACACATTGCAGGAGTGACGCTGTCAGATGGTTCTGTTTTAGTGAAGCAATTTTGAATTTAAAAATGTTTTCTTTTTCACTGAACTGCTAACATTTTTTATAATACACAGTAAAAAAATCAGTTTAATATTACATCTGGGAAGGGATCCATTTTTTTATGTCAGAGAAAAGGTGTAATTTTACCACTTTTCTGGTGTAATGAAATGTAAATTTTGAGCACATTTGTTTTCGGCCGTGCTCTTTTGTGCCCGTCGGTGTGCTATTCGTGGGCAATTTCTGAAGAAAAAGGTTAAATATTGCTTCATTGCTACCGAGCACAGTACTTGTTCAGTAACTTGGCTGATTTTTAACTGGGCGCTCGATAACTGGGCTATAGCCAACTGAAAAAACACACAAACGTCAAAAAACAAAAAAACAAACTAAAATTACCGAGGGGTCAATCCATGCAAAAATTAAGTGTAAACAATAAAACATTTTTTTTAAGTTTTTGTGAAATTTCAAGTCACAATCAAAGGAAACTTGAAAAATAAACCCTGGACTAAGTAAATACGTAACTTTTATTTTTATATTTTATTAAGAAATCATAATGCATTGGTTGTCCCCTCGACATTTTGAATTCAACAGCAATTGGTAACTAAGCAACTTTCGCAGCCCAGTTACCAAACAAGTACTGAACATCCATACCTATTATTATTTATTTTTGAATTTATTACTGTCGTGTTTTACTTTCAAGGGTTAGCAATCCTCACTCAAAATTTGGAAAAGTCTTGAAAAGCTGCAGTTTATGCATTTTGCGTAGAGCAACGAATTTTCAGATAACATTTATTTTCCGTAAGGGACCATCCATAAAACACGTGGACACTTTAGGGGGGGGGGGGTTGAGATTTAGTGTTTTTTGAGAGTTTGCTCTGATGCTATTGACAAAATAATTCGTAGAAGAGCAACTCTCTACGAAAACGGCCGATAACGACCATCTTTATTTTTTGTTTTTTTTTATTTGGCTCAAACTTTGTGGGGGCCTTCCCTATGACCAAATAAGCTATTTTGTGTCATTGGTTCACCCATACAAGTCTCCATACAATTTTGGCTACTGTCCATACAAAAATGGTATGTAAATATTCAAACATCTGTAACTTTTGAGTGAATTTTCTGATCAATTTGGTGTCTTCGGCAAAGTTGTAGGTATTGTTGAGGACTATTGAGAAAAAATAGGTACACGGAAATAAAAATTGCAAATTTTTTAATCAACTTTTTTTTCACAAAAACTCAATTTCCCAAAATACGTAACTTTTTGAAAAAAAATAAATCAAGACTAGCATTTTAAATGGGCGTAATATTCAATGATTGGCCCTTTTAAAATGTTAGTCTTGACTTGAAAATTTTCAAAAAAATTTTTTCGGAAAGATTGGAAAATTTCACGAATGTTTCATGTTTTTACATTGAAAATCGGACCATTAGTTGCTGAGATATCGACATTAGAAAATGGTGAGTTGTTTGGGTGAGACTTAGAAAACTTCAATTTTCGTGTTTCTTTTTCTTAAAGCGGCTGTATCTCCGCAACCCGAGGTCCAATCTTCAATGTTTCTTAGACAATTTTATAGCAAATTTTCTAATCTTTTCTGAACTTTTCAAAAAAAAAAATTCTGAAATGGTCACTCATGGTCACTTTTTTTTTTAAAATCGAAAAACTGCAAGTATTTCGCTAAAATCAAACTTTCAGTGGCTATATCTTGAAAACAGAGCACTTTATCAAAAAATCTGTAAAGTACTTTTCGATTGCAAATTCAATTTTGCATTAAAAAATATCGTCAAATTTGTTTTTGCATGAAATTTCGATTTTTTCCAAAAATGATTATTATTTCAAAAATTAATAACTCGGCGGCAGATTTTTTGACCATGTTTCTCTATGGCTCAAAAGTTGCGGATTATTGTCCCTTAAAACATACACCCAAAATTCAGAGTCGAGATAATCGTTCTCTCAAAATTTATTGAGGGCTCAGTGCCAAAATCGATAGAATAATGGTACCAACTCACACCATCATAACAAATGAGTTCATTCGTTAGTTGAATCAATAAATCTCCAACAAGTGTCATACATCGACTTCTGACTTCTCCTTGGTCACCAAGCTGTGGTGGCCGAGGCAGCTAAGTCATAGGATTGGTTTGTCAAAGGTCTCTGGTTCGATTCCCGTTGTCGACAGTTTTGTTTTTTTGTTTGACGGATGAACTTTTTTTGCAAATGAACCTCGAGAGAATAGTTCTATCGCCCATCTCGAGCTGTGTTCTCTGCGTCCGTGAATGGTACCACTATTCTCTCGACTCGAGACCATCATTCTCTCGGACTAGCGCTGCCAGTTTTGGGTGTATAAAAAAATCTCGAAAATAAAAAAATATGTATTTTGGAAAATTGAGTTTTTGTGAAAAAAAGTTGATTAAAAAATTAGCAATTTTTTTCCGTGTACCTATTTTTTTTCTCAATAGTCCTCAACAATACCTACAACTTTGCCGAAGACACCAAATTGATCAGAAAATTCACTCAAAAGTTACAGCTGATTGAGTATTTACATTAGAGTGTAACAAAAATGACTTTTTGGCGGGCATTCAGGGGTTTGTTCCGGTGGGCATACTGAGCCTAAATCCCAAATATGAGCTTGATTGGACGTAACAGGAGCTGGCGCTCCGCCCTTCAATTTTAAATGGGATTTAACCCGTAAAAAAAGATTTTTTCAAAAATGTCACTTTTTGAGGCATTTTGGCCACCAATGCGTTTACCAAAAACATCACTGGCGTGTAGGCCAGATCCTTGCGCATCTTTTGGTATATATAACATTGAAGTTTGGAGCATCCTGGAGCTCGGTACAGACCTTCAAAGTTTGGCATTTTTTCGAAAAATCGGCCCCGGCAAAAAAGATATGCGTCGCACCTTGCGACGGCCGAGACGCCATTTGATTTTGCTGGGACCGATTTTTCGAAAAAAAATGCCAAACTTTGAAGGTCTGTACCGAGCTCCAGGATGCTCCAAACTTCAATGTTATATATACCAAAAGAAGGTCTGTACCGAGCTCCAGGGTGCTCCAAATGTCAATGTTATATATACTAAAAGATGCGCAAGGATCTGGCCTACACGCCAGTGATGTTTTTGGTAAACGCATTGGTGGCCAAAATGCCTCAAAAAGTGTCATTTTTGAAAAAATCTTTTTTTACGGGTTAAATCCCATTTAAAATTGAAGGGTGGAGCGCCAGCTCCTGTTACGTCCAATCAAGCTCATATTTGGGATTTAGGCTCAGTATGCCCACCGGAACAAACCCCTGAATGCCCGCCAAAAAGTCATTTTTGTTACATCCTAATTTACATACCATTTTTGTATGGACAGCAGCCAAAATTGTATGGAGACTTGTATGGGTGAACCAATGACACAAAATAGCTTATTTGGTCATAGGGAAGGCCCCCACAAAGTTTGAGCCAAATCAAAAAATACAAATAAAATCCATTTCCGGTTTTGGTAGAGAATTGCTCAGAAGAGGTAGACTGCGAAATAAAATTTTATTGTCGGCAACAAAGTTGCTTGGATTGGCATGGCCCACAACTTTCTGGCAGAGAAAAAAATCTCGAAATATTTCTGAAAAGTCAGATTTTCCACATTACCCTAAATTACCCTAAATTACCCTAATTACCCTAAATTACCGTTATTATAAAATAAAAACATCTATTCAAGATAAATATACCAGTATGACCCCAGAGCACCTTTGGATGAAACATGAAAATCTTTGTCGGGCTATTTTTAGAGTTGGGCCCTTTTAAAGATGTAAGTACCGATTTTTCATGATTTTCCCATAAATGCAACCTTACAATCCACAACTAAGTCAACAAATTCACACTTTTTGTATGTTATAGTTCCATTTTTTATTAAGTGACGAAAGTTGCATGAAAATGCATAATAATGACTATCTGAGCACTATTTTAACATGTAAACGTAATTTTTAATTCTATTGGACTTATCTTGCAATGTGACGTAAACGACTTTTTCATAATAAAAAGTTTGGTGGAGGTTGGTGGTTCTGCAAGGATTGTAAACTAATATTTCTAATTATGATAATCACACTTGCATTACAATGCAACAAAATGAAGGAAGAATTATCCCAATTATTTCCAAATCTAAATGGAGTTATTAATAATTTCGAGAAAAATTAGAATCCTGCGCTCCAATTAATCGCCGCAGAAAGATATCGCCGCAACGGAAAAAACCTATAGAAGGCAAGTGAAAGTAGGCTTAGGCAAACCAAAATTGTTTACATAAACTGACAATCTGGAAAAATCGTGGGGGCTTGTTCGGCTGGCTGGCGTTGGCTTTTTGGTCCTGCCATCGATTTTCTGAGTTTCGAGCCGGCCGCAGAGGTTCTGCAGCCTTCGCGGTCAGCTTTGTAGTATCCGTGGATTGCAGTCTTTGTACCGGGTCGGATGGACGCACAACAGACGTTGTTTGCCCCGTCCGGCAGGCTTTTTCTCTCGTTGCCGAATCGGCAGCTCGAGCATCTGCTGAACCGGACATGTCGAGAGGGCATCTTCTTTGACGGTTAAGACAAGCGGTGTCATCCTCGAACTAAATGGCGCGAGGAAAGGAGATGGTGGTGGTGGTGGTTTGTTAAAGATTAGATGTGGAGAGTCACACGGAATTCACACTATCTAAGCAGACTAACGGACTTGCACTCGCGAAACCTCCAGGTTCCACCATTGGTACACTAGGTTCCATTGGTACACTACCTCAGCGGCTAACGCCGCAACCGAGCGAGACTGGCTTCCTCCTGGAGCTCAGCCACACCGACCAAGCAAGCAAGCAGACCAACGCCAATCCTTCACCAACACGTGGCCAAAGCTGGCCTGGCACTAAACGCGCGCTGGCATCGAATCTAACCCTGGTGATTAACCGTGTCGTGCTGTCGGTAACGACACCCATGGACAGCTCTGGAGCCGACGTAACGGCTCCCGACTCACTCTCGAAAAAGTCTTGGTCGGCACCGCTCTCCGATCGATCCCTGAACCCGACCTCTTCGGTGTCCCTACTAACCGGCTATCGCTGTGGCAAGTAATTCAACGGAAATCCAATCAGTGCTGCAAACTGTGGGCAACGGATAACCTTCACTTGACCTTCACCAGCTCTAGCACATCAATAATCTGTACCGGCAGCCGAACCTTCTGGTCGGCAAGCTGATCCTCCTGAAACAAGCTAATCCCCCCTTCCTCCCCCTCTCCGATAGAGCGTGAGCCGTATCATCGCTGTTCGTCCAGTCGGACGGACTAGTGCGGGTCGTGAGCGTCAAGGTTCCCCTCGGGCGCTGTCTACGACCGGTCAGATGTAATAGTGTGCCTGATACAAACACCTGATACAACCTCTTACCAGGGAACAACCTCGAAGAAGACGAGTCGCCCAGCTATTCGGCGACCTCCCAAGACGAAGAAAGAAGCTAGCTTATAAGAAGTTTGAGATGTAATTAACAAGTTTGGAATCGGGTTTCCATTGGGGGCCTTTATGTTGAGGCCCATAAAAAATTGTGACCCTTAAGGACCCCATTTCTTGCTCGGTTGTGCACATGGCCTTGAGACTTGCTCCTCATCTCTGCTCACCAGAATTTGTACACTGCCCCAAGCAGATCTCTATTGCGCTTTGTTAGTACAAATCCCCACTGTTTGCGATAAATGCCACTGACGTATAAAACTCCGATCGAATCCTATAACCAGCTCTCAGTTAATAAATCGCCTCATGGCAAGTGATCGTGAATCCGTCCGCTCGACCTGATTGTCATCCACCATCCGGAAGTAGATCATTTAATACATTCCACTGGCCCTTTCCCTTGTGTGGACCTGGCTGCAAAGAGGTGTCTCGGCGTAGACACCTTGCAAATGAAAGAAGCAGATCAATTTAAAATAAATAGCAAGTTTTATTTTTTCAAAAAGAAACGCAGTACGAAAACAAATTAACATAAAAAGTTGAGTGGAACTGACAGCAATGAAAAGCGGAAATCAAAACGGTTACTGCGATGGATTGAAAAAATGCTTGCGCTCTTATCTTAAAGACCCCTTCAAGATAATCACCAAAACTGATTATTTCTTAGGACGCGCAATATTAGCAAAATAGTGAAAATCAGCACTATCTTAAAACTCAAATCAAAAAAGTGTTCTATCCAGATATCAACTCGATGGAGCTTGCTTGGACTACCCTCTGAGCCTGAGAACGGTTAGAGTAAGGCAGTTTTACATATAGCATAGACACTTTTCTTTATGTGTATTTTTGGCGAAAATTATGTTTTAAATAAAATACCTTTGAAGCTTAGAAAATATTTTTTTGAATACGTGCTGTTTAAAAGCCCATATCAAGAAAAAAATATATAATTATTCAAATTTGTAACATTCTTGAAACACTTTTTTTATCATCGTTTAAATATTTTTTTTTTGTGGTGATTTTTAACATTAGAGGCGTTTATTTCGATCTACACAGAAAAAATCTATTTCCGTAGTCGTGAATTGTGTTCATGACTTTGAGAACCACGAAGGAATTTATTCATGAGTATTAAGGGGTTACATACATGTAGAAAATCACAAAATTTCATATTACAGAAATTTATTAAATCCACTTAAAAGATGATTTTCTATCACTCCTGCAAGTTTCATGAAGATATTTCATGATTTAACTTAGTTAGAGACGATTTAAGCTCAGAATTTTGCCATGCGCAAAGCAAACTGTCTAACTTTCTGAGCGTTTTTCTCTGAACACCAAGTTGATTTACGGGTGCCACGATATCTCGAGATGAGACGGATCAAATTGGCTGAAATTTTGGGTGAAAACTCCCAAGACATAACCCGTGTGCATGAAGAAGCCCGATTTTAAAATTTTAAATTTTCAGAAAATAAAAAAATCAAAAACTGTCGATTTTTTATATGGAAAACAGAAAAATATTTTAATTTTTTTTTAAATAAACTTTTTTAAAATCGGCCTTCGTCATGCACACGGGACTGGTTTAACGAGTCTTCAACAAAATTTTGAGCCGATTTGGTCGAAGCAATGTTGAGATATCGTGGCACCCGTTTTTTGAAACTGCTAACTTCAACAAGCTATATCTCGGCAATGATACAACCAAATGTCTTCAAATTTGTTTTGTTAATAGATGAAAATGTATATTTTAATGCCCTGAAAACAGATTTTGAAAAATGTTTAAGTATGTGCTCATGCCAACCTCTGACATTTTTGCCGATTTACATGTATGTAATCCCTTAAGTATGGTGCATTTGCGAATATATTCTTTCGTGGTGCTCAAATTTGTGAACACAATTCACGATATAGAAAATTGACTTATTTTCGTGTATGGTAGTCACCCTCCCTGTGCTGTGTTTTTGCTCTCTTTCAATTGTTAATTATGTTCAGTTGATGTTTTCTAATTTCACTCGTCCCCAGTTGAGTCCCGTCTTGTAATGCCAATCTGGTACTCCTGCACGCGAAATCTCCGCAACAATTTGGCAAATTAATTCCACATGTGAGCAGTTCTCTAGGATTTCGGTCATTCGATTTTTTTTTGTATTTTTTAATCCGACTGAAACTTTTTTGGTGCCTTCGGTATGCCCAAAGGAGCGATTTTGCATCATTAGTTTGTCCATAAAATTTTTCCATACAAATTTGGCAGCTGTCCATACAAAAATGATGTATGAAAATTCAAAAATCTGTATCTTTTGAAGGAATTTTTTGAACGATTTGGTGTCTTCGGCAAAGTTGTAGGTATGGATATGGACTACACTGGAAAAAAATAATACACGGTAAAAACAATTTGGTGATTTTTTTATTTAACTTTTTATCACTAAAACTTGATTTACAAAAAAACACTTATTTTATTTTTTTTTATTTTTTGATATGTTTTAGAGGACATAAAATGCCAACTTTTCAGATATTTCCAGGTTGTGCAAAAAATCATTGACCGAGTTATGAATTTTTTAATCAATACTGATTTTTTCAAAAAATCGAAATTCAGGTCGTAAAAATTTGTCAACTTCATTTTTCGATGTAAAATCAAATTTGCAATCAAAAAGTACTTTAGTGAAATTTTGATAAAGTGCACCGTTTTCAAGTTATAGCCATATTTAAGTGACTTTTTTGAAAATAGTCGCAGTTTTCCATTTTTTTTAATTAGTGCACATGTTTGCCCAGTTTTGAAAAAAATATTTTTGAAAAGCTGAGAAAATTCTCTATATTTTGCTTTTTCGGACTTTGTTGATACGACCCTTAGTTGCTGAGAAATTGACATGCAAAGGTTTAAAAACAGGAAAATTGATGATTTCTAAGTCTCACCCAAACAACCCACCATTTTCTAATGTCGATATCTCAGCAACTAATGGTCCGATTTACAATGTTAAAATATGATACATTCGTGAAATTTTCCGATCTTTTCGAAAAAAATATTTTCAAAAATTTTAAATCATGACATATCAAAAGGGCGTAATATTGAATGTTTGGTCTTTCTGAAATGTTAGTCTTGATTTGAAAATTTTGAAAATATTTTTTTCGAAAAGATCGGAAAATTTCACAAATGTTTCATATATTAACATTGAAAATCGGACCATTAGTTGCTGAGATATTGACGATACAAAATGGTGGGTTGTTTGGGTGAGATTTAGAAAACATCAATTTTCCTGTTTTTAAACCTATGCATTGCAATATCTCAAATCAACTAATGGTCGTATCAACAAAGTCCGAAGAAGCAAAATTTAGAGAATTTTCTCAGCTTTTCAAAAATATTTTTTTCAAAACTGGGCAAACATGTGCACTAATTTAAAAAAATGAAAAACTGCGACTATTTTCAAAAAAGTCACTTAAATATGGCTATAACTTGAAAACGGTGCACTTTATCAAAATTTCACTAATGTACTTTTTGATTGCAAATTTGATTTTACATCGAAAAATGAAGTTGAAAAATTTTTACGACCAAAATTTCGATTTTTTGAAAAAATCTGTATTGATTAAAAAATTCATAACTCGGTCAATGATTTTTTGCACAACCTGGAAATTTCTGAAAAATTGGCATTTTATGTCCTCTAAAACATATCAAAAAATAAAAAAAAATTAAAATAGTGTTTTTTTGTAAATCAAGTTTTAGTGATAAAAAGTTAAATAAAAAAATCACCAATTTTTTTTTACCGTGTATTATTTTTTTCCAGTGTAGTCCATATCCATACCTACAACTTTGCACAAGACACCAAATCGATCAAAAAATTCCTTCAAAAGATACAGATTTTTGAATTTTCATACATCATTTTTGTATGGACAGCTGCCAAATTTGTATGGAAAATTATATGGACAAACTAATGATGCAAAATGGCTTCTTTGGGCATACCGAAGGCACCAAAAAAGTTTCAGACGGATTAAAAAATACAAAAATTAAAATTGAAGAAAAAAGACCGATTTCGTAGAGAATTGCTCATGTTTTGAAGTTACCAACCAACCATCCGACAGCGTAATCTGTCTTAATTAACTTTGGCTCAAATTTTACACAACAAAGATTAACCTGGAGGCATCAGCCATCGTGTTGATGCCGTTGTCGAAGAACTCAAAGATGAGCTTTGCCTGAGGAATTTCCAGCAAGACGCCCGCAACACACACGGCTCCTTAACGTGCCAAAAATAGAGACGGAATTCGAGGTATTCCCAAGAAATTGAGGTTGAGGTTTACCAAATTAACATGGATAAGAATGTCTGTTAATTTGAATTCGTTTTAAGATGCTCATCACGGTGTTAGAATACCATCAAGAGGTTTTTTTTTCTTTCTCAAATTCATCACGTCAAAATTTTAGACGCAACCTTCAGCCTTCTACGGAAGTAATTTTCCTCAACAAAAGGTTGGTTTGAAGCTCTCCTCCACTCCCGATGACCTTTGCGGCATGTTCTTGTAAGGGGTGCTGCTGGAAAGGTTCTTAATTTTTAATTATCCTCCACTTTCAAGCCAAGATTAACCGGTTTCATCCATGGCATGACATCCGGGGCACTCTGTCAAAAGTTGAAATTTTTGAAAAGGTCGTGAATAATTAATGTACATCACCTTTAATTTGGCTTATTGTTGGTGAAAAGGGAACCCTTTCATCTTTGGATAAGGTTGGCGTTTTGCAACATGATAATGATTCAAATTGTGAAATTGTTCCAAAGTGTTACTGAATATACTTAACCTAATAAACGGAATATTGAGAAAATTCTAAAATATATAAAGTTGTCGTAATATTAATACAGGCAGTATTTTTTTTAAATAATCTTGAGCAACGCATCGAATAGAAAATAGAACTTCCAAATTCAATCCAAAATTCCTCATTTTATATGCCATGAAGTCTCTACTAACCAGCATCTGCTCCATGCTTCGCTAAAGATTATGACACGTAAGCTTAGCATGCTCCTTGCTCACTTGTTGAGGCAGAAGGAGAGATGACGCCACTGATTTATGTTCAGCACTGGTCTAGTGGGGTTATGTCATGTCATGGATATTGTGGTAGGTCGAGTTAGGTTCCTGGTGACGCACCAAATGTATGAGAATTGAAAAATTGTTGCACATTTTGACTAAAGAATGCTCAGTTGTTCTTAAATCAATTCTATTCCAAGCTAAGTAGCTGTTCAATGAAATAAAAGTCGCATAAAAAAAAATAATCGTTGATTAATTCCTCACAGAAATGTTCAACTGTGATTCATTGCATCAAAATGCACATCCTCAAACCCGCTTTTGCTGCATCCAAGCTGCATCTCTGCCCAGCAACCGATAATCTTCGCCTGCAGCAATTGGTCTTATCCCATCCCGGCGATTTAAATCCTTTCCCGGAATCCGGTAACTCAAGTGCCGTGTCAGGGATCCCGGCAAAACGTGACAATTGAGCAGTGATACAGATCATTTCCTTGCGCTGCACACTGCTGGTGGGTGTCGTCCTCATACTTTAAACTCTTTTTTTCTTCTTATTTCTTCATTTTGTGCCCAAGTATGATTGATGCAAAGTGCGCCCTCTTGCGCTCAAGATTGTGGCCAAGGAAAATCGTTTTCCCACGCTTCAGGAGCCAAGCCACGTCGCTCTCGAGGCGACACACGCCAGGAGAATTTATCATGCGATATTAATAAAGTTTAAACGCATACGGTGCTTGTTGTGGGAGGGGAAAGAAGTTTATATTGATTTGATTATTTAATGCTTAAAGAATTTTTAAAACTCATTTTTAAGAATTTAAAGGATTGTCCAATAATGCATGTTGGGTGAAATAAAGCTACACTTACTCCAAAATGATCCTATCTGAATATCACCTGTCAGGAAGTTCTTGTTGAGTTGATACTTTTTTCCCTTGAGAGGCAAAACCACACACATCGCATCCTACAAAGATTGCTTCCCTTCTGCCATCAGGCGTGCAGCAGTCCGTTAGTGAAGGGTGCACCTTTCTTCATTAGATTTACTTCCTTCTGAAAAACGGTTGCTTGTCAGCTTGCTGCATGCAGGGAAAATTTGATTTGGTAACTTTATGGAGTTCCAGGGCAAAATGATTATAAAAAGGATTTTATTATTGGTTGTCAGAATAGTAAATTTTCAATTCAATTCGGTTTTATTTGTGAATAATCCAAGTTACAATGAGTTCATTTAGGTATATAACAGAGTTTTGGTGTTCCTTTCAGCTGTGTTTTACATCGTAATTCAATCGAAAAATTATTACTTATAACTATGGAATTGACAAGAGTAAGAAAAAGTTTTCAAAAAACTTACAGAAAGTGCAATGGGAAAAGGATAGATAAAGAGAAAGCTTAAAACTAGATCACAGACAAAAATAATCAATTATAGATGTGCTTGATCATCAGCTCCCCGAGGGCCAGAAATTGCTCCGCCTTGTTACGGCAGCTCCGAAACCGCGTCATCATCTCCCCCGCGAGAGCAAAGAACTCCGGCAGGGTAAAGAGATCTTCCCCGGTGACTCCTTGCTGGGCCGCATCGCCGCTACCGGCAGCGACCACGCTGGCAAACGAACGCCCCCATCCAGGAGGGATCGCTGGGTTGTCCGCTGGAACCGTAGGCTGTCCAGCTGCAGGAACGGCTGCGCTCGTACTTCGCTGAGGAGGGTGGGCTTTCTTCTTCCTCTTTTCCTGCTCCTCGAGGTAGGCCTTGCGCGCGACGCATCCGCGGTAATTGCCGGTATGGTTGCCGTCACAGTTCGCGCACTTTACGCGCGGCTTGGTTTGTTCTGCCTTGTCCCCCAAGTCCGCCTTTCGTGGCAGTGCGCACGCCTCGGAGAGGTGTGATTCACCGCACTTCACGCAGCGGGGCCGGAGGTTGCAGTTCCGCGAGCCGTGTCCGAATTTCTGGCAACGGTGGCATTGCGCTACGTCCGTCGGGTTCTTGGAGTAAAACCGCCAGTTTACCCAAAAACCGTCCAATGTTTTAGTCCGCCGCAGGTCTTGGATCTTGACGGTGCCGCGGTCGAAGTACAACAGGTACAGAGTGTGCACACCCGTGACCGTTGTCTTGCGCGAGAGCACTTTAATCTCCCGCGGTTTTATTCCGGCGTTCGAGAGGTGTCGCTTCAGGTCGGCGATCGGACGGTCTTGGTAACCCTGCAAGACGACCTTAACAGGGGGCTTCTCTGGGTCGTATGTGTAGAAGTTGAAGTTGCTACGCTTCAGTTCTTCAAGCACCAGGTCGAAATCTTTTTTGCTCAGTGTAATCACTTGCACTGCCGACTTACCGATTTTCAGACAATATCCGAGGCCTTCCAGCAACTCGTCAACATCGTCCGCCAACGTGTCCAAAACAAAAATTGGAGGTGGTCTACGTTCCGCTGGAGAGTTGTTCTTTTTTGACGTCGGCACTTTTTTCCGTGCACGACCATCATCGTCGTCGTCGTCGTCGGTAGTGCTGCTACCGTCGGTGTTGTTGTTGTTGTTTTCTTCATCGTCGCTCAGCATCTGGAACTCGTTCTTGATGGGGATGTTGGCGGATGTTGATGTGCCACTGGTCGTGGCACCGGAGGTACCGGAACGGGTTCGTACTGGTGATCTCGGAACATATCCGGGATGTAGTAACTTTTTGTCGATTCCTTCTGCGCTCACTCTCTCCTGCGCGATGGCGGTCGACACGGCGTTGGTTTGTTTACCTTTTTGCACACGGCCGGTAGACGAACTTCGCGGGTTTTTCGAGGCCGCACTCGAACTGCCACGGCCACGGCCGGCCCTTGGCATGCTGGTGGAGCAAACTCGCGGCTAATCACGGTAAATTACGGCGAAAAATTTCGAAAAAACGATGGAGCACTGAGCACTTGACTGCTGCTTGCACTCGTGCGTACACGGAGGAGGAGAATAGTAAATTGAATCTTCATTTCACGTTATTTTTTAAATCATAGAAAAAAACATTGCCCAAGTTTGATAAAAGCTTTAATTGACCAATGTTTCTTTTTTCTTTTGACGAAGAACTTCGTCTTAGGGCTCTATACTGCCCATAATTGAAAATTCGGCTATTATGCCCAATCAAGTATTCCGAGAAAAACGCGTTTTAGTGTTTGTCACAAAATCTCCGTCAAGGCAATTTCCCATAAGAGTGGAATATTAGCCGTTTGGTTTTTCGCATCGGCAGCCAAGTCTAAACAATATTTCAGTGAAATTCAAGTTCCAGGAGATGTGTTCGAACATCCTCTACCGCCTGGTGCTAATATCTCGTTTTTGCCAAAAGTGGATATTAGCCGTTTTTTCAATGGTGGGCAGTGTACAGGTAAGCTAAGAACATCTTGCCGTTCTTATTGTATATAAAAAAACTATGCCCCGACTTTTTGGGAGCTATGAGGGCCTCGTGGCGCGGTGGTTAGCGGCTTCGGCTGCCGATCCCTAAGTTGCTATGGGGCGTGGGTTCGATTCCCGCCTTATCCTCCTGGCCTTCTATCGGATGGGGAAGTAAAATGTCGGTCCATTTGCGTAAAAGAGGTTTTGGGTGACTCACCACACATAACCTTCGGACGCCTGGCAGACGTGTGTGGAGTGCGCCCTAAAGGCTACGTTCGCGTGCCTCGAGTTGTTTGACGGATGGAGGTGGAAGAGACCTCCGAAACGGATGATTTTCAACTCATCCCTGGAAATCGGAAGCGGAAGAAGTCCCCTGAGGTCACCGGAGCTGTCGTCGGAGAAGAAAAAGTGGAGCAGAATCTGCTCAACAACAACAAGTTCAGCCCGCTAGCGGATAACAAAAACAACAACAATGCCAGCCCAGCAGGAGGAGGAGACGCTCCGGCGGTTCCACCACCCGGCCAGTCGGCAGGTAAACAAAAGCAACCACCTTTGGTGGTGAAGAACACCACGGATTTTTACAAGCTCGTGGCGATAGTGGAAAGTTTTAAACTTGGTTTCGACCCGATCTACAAACTAACCCGAACCAAGTGACCTGCTTCTCTGTCAAAGATTTTGACAAGTTGCAAGAGCTCCTCAAGAAGAAGAAAGTGGAATTCTACAACCACGAACGACGGAGCGAACGAAATCATCGGGTAGTTCTTCGTGGTTTATCTGATGAACTGAAATCGGACGAGGTCAAGTACCTGCTGAAGAGGGATCTCAAGCTGGACGCGCTGGAGGTGCATGTCATCAAGCGGAAGGAAAAGTCCACCGTGGACGAAACTCCGTATATTGTTGTCTTCCCCAAGGGATACACTAACCTGAAGAAGCTCTCTGCAATGAAGGTTGTGCCAAGCACTATCATCCGGTGGGAGGCCTACCGGAACAAGCGGCCGAACGTGACTCAGTGCAGGAACTGCTTGCAGCTGGGTTATGCAACCAGGAACTGTCACCTCAAGGGGAGGTGCAACAACTGTGGGGGTCCCCACAAGACGAACGAGTGCAAAGTCCAAGAAGCAGAGCCGAAGCGGTGTGCCAACCAGGCCTGCAAAATGTTTCCAACCCAGCGTACACATGAAGCAAACCAAAATGTCAGTTCACTGCTAGCATCTGACTATAAGCCTACTGTGTCCGTTCAACCACTGCCGCCTGACTCGTGCCGGTCGGCTGCTGGAGAATGAGAGACGTGAAAAAATGAGCTAAACTCACTCAATTCGTGTCGTATGACTGACTCGTAAAATCCTCTCTAAACACTATTTTGACTATTTTTAAACAATTGAATAGTTCTAGACTGTGCAAAACACCTAAAACAACCATAACTTATATTCAAAATTACATTTCCACGCATAAATACCAACTTTTTGTGTAAAAACTTGTTTCTTTATGTGTGTGCGTGCAACGTCGAATGAGCGTTGGTCGACTACTGCCTCGCATTGCAGCTGCTCAGTGAGCTAGGGCACTCACGACTGAGTCGGGTTTGTTTATGTCACAGTTTTGCGGTTCAGTGAATGGATCTGAAAAAATCGTGTATGCGTCGCCGATTTTCGCGTCAGGACCCCTGACATTTTCAGCTCTGGTGCCAACTGCTCTGGAGCCCACGAAGCCACGGACCGCAGCTGCTCCAAGCGTGCGGACTTCATCCGAAGGCGCCAGCAGGCGTCGAAACCAAAACCGCCGGCAAGGAAGGCGGAGAAGCAGAGTCCAGCAGTTCCGGCGTTCACGACGGCGGAGTTTCCTCCGCTGCCGGGCGCAGTTCCGGACGGAAATTCGAAGGATCACCCTCGACCCGCAGGAACAGCCACGGTGGCTCCCGAGACGGTGGAGCCACGGAGGAGAAAGCCGGGGAGGTGCTCTACACAGCTAAAAAAGTAGTAATCCAGCTGCGTGTAAAAGGCCTGGGTGTAAAATAAATATTGCATTATTTTATGCAATTTTATGTGATTTTACACTCTGAAATATGTAGCCCATCAGTATGGGAAACCTACTTGACCGAAATGTCAAGAGCATATCTAGAGTTTTTTTTGATTAGGTCCTATAAACATATGAAAGACAATAGTTTATTGGTCCTTTTCAAAAAAAACTCTGGATATATGTGTTTATCCTTTCCATTCTTCATCGGTCTGATGGCCGAGTGGGCTAAGGCGCCAGTCCTTACTGTTGGTGCTGGGTTTGAATCCCGTCGGTTGCAACTTTTTTTTGTGTTTGCAAAAATTGTACATGCAGTGTGTAATATTAAGTGTTTATTTTGACGAAGGTGATGTGCATGCTTTTTCATGCGATTTTACCATCGGATTTTTTGCTGTGTACAGTTCGGCTGAGCTGTGGGGCATTTTCTCCGAGTACATCGGCAGGTTCAAGACCTGCAAGACCCGCTTGGACCAAGTAACGCTCGTCAGTTACATGATCTCCAAGTATGGAGTGCAAGGAGTTTTATTTTTATTTTATTATTATATATTAGATTTTAAACCGATCCTCGGTTCTAACCTGGTTGCAGCACCTAAAAGGACCTAATAAAAAATATGTTAAGAACAAAAAAAACCTTCGGACGCTTAGAAATGAGCAGAAACTTGCAACAGAGACCACAAAGACCCGGGGGTCGTTAAAGTGGATTGCTTTGCTTTTTTGCCTACACGAAAAATTATAAATAGGTTCATCCAATGGTATTGCTCAGTATTGTTCGAACCGTGGAAGAGGGCACTTCCTAGGCTGCAGCGAAAGAAGCAATGAAAGCGTGGTGGGGGTTGACTGCTAAAGCAAGAAGAGCTCCGCTCTGCTCGCACGCGTCTCCAAGTGGTGGCTATAGGAACTAGTCTTCACATTTTTATAAATGGTTCGTTATGCTGGTTATGCCTCTGACATTACCACTGCACCTTTTTTTATCAAGTGTCAGATTGTTTAGGGGTTTTTTTTATTCTCTGTTTTATTAGACATATTTATTGCTTTTGTTTCCACCTGCAAATGTTATCAATAAATCGTCTGTTGTGTGCTATCTTGTGACAACGACCATTTAGTACTATTCGAGAAAAACGATTTTTAAAGTTTGATGATATATATTTTCAAAACTTTGAATGATAGAGCCAAACTTTTTGAAGCAATCGGTTCGTATACTATCGCTTAACAAACGCTCCAAGTTTCAACTAATTTGGTTACACCATTTAAAAGATATAGTAAATTATGTAAACAAAAATCTGAAAAGCACGTGTCACAAGTGTGTTTCGAAAGTAAAATTGTACTACGTGTCACAAGTGTGCACAGAGTTCCCATACAAACCCATAGGTTTAAATCAATAGTTTAACCGACTTAATCAGTATAATTTCAAAAACAAAAGATTGCATTGCCTTTCGAAAGTGTGTATCAACATAAATTTGTGAAAAACAAGATAAAATTTCGACATTTTCCAACAAAATGTGGGTAAGTTGCCCCGATCCCTCTTCGATTTGCGTAAACTTTGTCCTAAGTAGTAACTTTTGTCCCCTATAACGAATCCGAAGGTCCGTTTTTTGATATCTCGTGACGGATGGGCGGTACGACCCCTTTCATTTTTGAACATGCGAAAAAAGAGGTGTTTTTTTTAATAATTTGCAGCCTGAAATGGTGATGAGATAGAAATTTGGTGTCAAAGAGACTTTTATGTAAAATTAGACGCCCGATTTGATGGCGTACTCAGAATTCCGAAAAAACGTATTTTTCATAGAAAAAAAAACACTAAAAAAGTTTTAAGAACTCTGCCATTTTCCGTTACTCGACTGTAAATTTTTTTGGAACATGTCATTTTATGGAAAATTTAATGTACTTTTCGAATCAACATTGACCCAGAAGGGTCATTTTTTCATTTAGAACAAAATTTTTCATTTTAAAATTTCGTGTTTTTTCTAACTTTGCAGGGTTATTTTTTAGAGTGTAACAATGTTCTACAAAGTTTTAGAGCATGCTGGAAAGCCTTGTGATTAGATTACGCCCCAAGCACTTTTCTTGTCATTATTAATAATTGCAGTACATCCGAGAACACCCGAAAATGTATTGCAAAAATTAAAGCGGCCAGCCCTACTACGTTGTGTTTACCGCAGAGAGGATTCTGAAAACGGATCACATTTCACAGAATCTACAGGGGAGGAAGGATGCGTGGACATACCGTACCAAACGCTCCAGTTTACAGTTTCATATGTGTTTTGTATAATGTGTTAAGTGTTAAATATAGAGTGGTTATATAATCAATTAAATATAACAATGCAATATAACGATCATTTAATAAAATCCCTTCACCTATATATAATAACCACTCACCCAAGCACACAAACAGCGACACAATAGAAATGAAAATGAGCATGCAAAAACAAGACAGCGCGTCCCCGTGGTCAGCACACTACTTAACCATAAGGGGTTTGCATGTATTTTTCACGAGTTATCAGAATTTTACAAAAAAGTTTTTTGAAAAAGTTATGATTTTGACCATTTTTTAACCAGTTTTTCGAATTTTTAACCCCAAAAACTCAATCGTGTACTTTTGAAAGTTTTTTTTTTCGGAAAGTTCAGCTAATTTTGCATAAGAATGACCCCTTGGACGATTGTTGTGTCTGCTCTACAATTTTGTAGAACATTGTTACACTCTGAAATGTTACCCTGCAAAGTTAGAAAAAACACGTAATTTTAAAATGAAAAATTTTGTTCTAAATGAAAAAAATGATCCTTCTGGGTTATTTCAGATTCGAAAAGTACATTAAATTTCCCAAATAATGACATATCTCACGATTTTTGACAGTTGAGTAACGGGAAATGGCAGCGATTTTAAAACTATTTTTTAACTTTTTTTGACAAAAAGTACGTTTTTTCGGAATTTTGAGTACGCCATCAAATCGGGCGTCTAATTTCTAATCTAATCTAATCTAATCAGACCCTAGCGCAGCCAATCTTTCGAAGGGATCCTGGAGAGTGTTTTAGGTTAGATGACGCCTAGCACTCTTCTTGTCATTTATTAACATTTGTAGTGCGCCATTGCATTAGAATGCATTGAAACATCACAAGCGTTAAAGCGGCCAGGCCTACTGCGTAAAGCCGTATCGCAGAGATGATTCGTAATTGGGTTGAGTTTGAGCACTGAGTGTTCGAGAAACAACACAATTCTGAATCGACAGGGGAGGAAGAAGCGTGGGGACACACCACCATACGCTCCGAGATTTGGTTGTATTCGTTGGGAGCACCATGCTAAGAAGGTTTGGTACTCCGGGCCCTCTGGGATGGGACATTGTATTTCCACGAATGCCCTGGACACTATTTGCCGTGGTTATAGCGCCACAACTCGCTCTCTGTAATAGTATTCCTAATTCCAGTCCACGCTCATCAAGTCATCATGGCCTAGTGGTTAGCATTTTTGCTTACCAATCCAAAGGACGGAGGATCGAACCCCGCCCTGAGCGACTTTGATTTTTCGTTCATATTCATCATTTCAAATTTAGGGGGAAAGGGGGTAATATGCACCCCCGGTGCAAAATGCACCCCCTGCTTTTCTCGGTATTTGGAAGAATTTTCCAGGGAAAAAATCATAGAAATTGAAAGCTTAACATTGCTTAACCATGCTGGAAAAATTTGAGCATCGTAGTATAAAAACAGCTTAAGTTATTTGCAAAACTTTAAAATGATGTGTTTTCATCTAATTTTCATTGAACTTTCATTATGATTTTTGGACAATATAAAAAGCATTTATTGTTATTGTAAGTGTTGAGGTATATAGTTTTTGCCATAATCTTCACTATTCTGTAGATAGATGAGTCCAAAAACATAAAAAAATGCATTTATAATTAAATTTTCTGCAAAAAGCGTGGTCGGGGCAAAATGCACCGCTGTGAAGCTCCTTTGTAAAAACAGCGGTGTCATCTAGTGGTGACTAGTGAAAACTGCTTTTACCCGGTGCATTTTGCCCCATGTTGTGGTGCATTTTGCCCCGTTGTTGTAGTGCATTATGCCCCAATGTTGCGGTGCATATTGCCCCACATGGTTGTTTGAAATGAATGAAAAATGTTTTTAGAAATTTGATATTTTCGAACAATTTTGAAGTTTTTTAAGACTTTTTTCTCATGGATGACGAAGAACAATAGTTGTTTTAGAACATCGAACAAAATTCTTCCACAGTAATGCTGTAATGGTTGAGAAATCACAGTTTTCCCTTAGGGGGTGCATATTACCCCCTCTCCCCCTATGTGTTCTTAACTTTCTCGTTGGGAGCAGATGGGAATCGAACCCAGATCCATTCGCTTACAAAGCGAACACCGTAATCAGTCAGCCAAGGCCGCTCCCCATCAAATCGGGCGTCTAATTTTACACAAAAGTCCCTTTGACACCAAATTTCTATCTCATCACGGTTGCGAGCTACAAACCATTGAAAAACGTGTCTAAGTAAAAAAACCAGAAAAATGAAAGGGGTCGTACCGCCCCACCGTCACGAGATATCGAAAAATGGACCTCGGATTTATGATCAAGAACCAAAATAACCCCTTAGAGCAAAGTTTCACGCAAATCGAAGAGGGGTCGGGGCAACTGCTGTGTGAGTTGGCAGAGAATGACCCATTTGTGAAAGAAGATTTTTTAAACTTATTTAATGATGAAATTTGAATTAAAGCTTCTTTGAGCTTTACTTAACACAAATTGCATGGATTACATCTGCAGTTAAATTGATATTATTATATTCTTCAACATAAACAAAAGGTACTTATAAACTTTGTCAAAATTGTACAAATTCATTTGAACTGGAAAAATGTGTGTTGACCAAAATGCAACTTCATTCTTTTCTTTAAAAAATATATGAAAAACTAACTTAATCCACCTATGTGGTTGATGCCTTCCTCACTTTTTACCAAAAATGGGTATATGAGTGGTTTCAGCATTTTTTTAGATCCAGAAAAAAAGAACACAATGTATAACTCATGTGGTAATAACTCGATACAGGGTTGTCAGTTCTTCAATGCTTTTTACTCATTGGAAAGTCCTTTCAATTACCTAACCAACGATGGGTTGGATGATGGATCCGGACATAGTTTACATACATTTAAGTGAGATCCGGCTTCAAAAAAGTACATAAATATCACTTAAGTGGTCATAACTCGAGACAGGGTTGCTAGATCTTCAATGTTTTGGACTGATTGGAAAGGTCTTTCAATTACCTAACCAACGATGGGTCGGATGATGGATCCGGACATTGTTTACATGCTATATAATGAGATCCGGATATATGTTAAAACACATTTTTATACATAACTTTTGAACTAGTTATCGAAACTTCAAACAATTCAATAGCGATGTATGGGACCCTAAACCAAGTCGAATGCAACTGGTTCGATCAAAATCGTTTCAGCCAGTGCTGAGAAAACTCAGTGAGAATTTTGGTCACATACATACATACACACACACATACACACACACATACACACACACATACACACACACAGACATTTGTTCAGTTTTAGATTCTGAGTCGATATGTATACATGAAGGTGGGTCTAGGAGCTTTTAATAGAAAGTTCATTTTTAGAGCAGGATTATAGCCTTACCTCAGTGAGGAAGGCAAAACGTAACTCCGAGTGCACTCCTACGCAAAGTGTTGTTTTCCTCACAACAGTTAACCGAAACCAGCAAAACCACACCAAACTCAGCACGAAAGTTGTCCCCATCGTTTCGTGGGAAAATGTAGCCCCCTCGCTTAATTGAGTTAGTCACCACAGTCTTTCTGTCTCTTTGGGGTTTGGATCCCCCTTGTTAGGGAGAGGAAAATTAAATTTTATTGCAGCACGCACTTTGCAGCAGCATCAGTAGGGGGCCAAATTTGCGGATCCTTGCGGAACGATACACCCATAAATTTTCCGAGGAAGCTTTTGCGTCGTTGGTTGCTCGGAATGCTGACGATAATTAAATTGAAGCAACTTCGCTAATTATAAACCGATATGCAGTCACGTGCGCTTGTTTTGGGATGAATATTCCTTTTGAATTCTTCATCAAAAGAAGGCTTTTTTGGGAAGTCAATTTTCTCAGGAAAACCCTTCGTTGAGTTTCATGTAAATTGTGGCTCACACGCTAAACTGAAACCGAGCAGCTCTGAGGGGTTTGAATTAATTATTTATGATTCAATTTGCTAGAAACGCAGAACAATGATTGAATGAGCGTATTGTAGGTATATGTGAGCAAGTGGAGCAAGTTTGAAATTAAAATGTTCCCCATCGGGGTTGGAAAAGCAAAAGGAAAACTCTTTTCGATTTGAGAGCCCACGAGAATTACCCGCGAGTTGAGAAAAACCTGAAAGGGATTTGATGGCGAAGAGTTCTAACGATTTTTGTGATTTTTTTGTGTATGATTTATTTCAAACATTTCTTTTTAGTTATTACAGCTAGTCAAATTTTCTTTAATTTTCTTGGTAAAGAAGGCAAAAATTTGCATTTTCAAAATCTATCTACATATCGAATACAGTACAAACATTCCCCAAGCATTCGTCTGATTGATGAAGTGGGCAAACTGTTTTGGTTGAATCAATAAATCAAATTCGACCTCGTCGTCGTGGTCTTTGGTTGAGGATTTCCGCGTGCCCATTTCCATCACTTAGAATCAACAAGCACCGGTCGGACCGGTCTGTCATGACACGTTGTCCTCTGAGAGGGTCATTTCCATACCCGCTGATGGATATGGTCCAGTGTGTGTTACCACAAGAACCTAACCCCGGAGTCCAACCGTCAATTGGAGTTGATGTTCTGGATGGGTCAGTTGCAGAATTAATGATGCCTGTCCTCCTCCTCACCGATGGTTTTACGAATGCATGCTTCAGGTTGGAAAGTGTGTGACACTTCTGGGGATGAGATTTTTGACGTGGTCGTTGTGCACAGCTAGTGATAATTCATCATCATATCCTTAATGGTCATTATTCAATGACATGGAAAATGTATGATGCCCTTAGTCAAATGAGATGGTGATGCCAAGAAAATAACGAGATGAAAAAAAAAACCGCGAACTTTTGATCAATATTGGAAACTAAAAGTGAGATTTCTAATCTAATCTAATCTAATCAGACCCTAGCGCAGCCAATCTTTCGAAGGGATCCTGGAGAGTGCCTTAGGTTAGATGACGCCTAGCACTCTTCTTGTCATTTATTAACATTTTTAGTGCGCCATTGCATTAGAATGCATTGAAACATCACAAGCGTTAAAGCGGCCAGGCCTACTGCGTAAAGCCGTATCGCAGAGATGACTCGTAATTGGGTTGAGTTTGAGCACTGAGTGTTCGAACAACAACACAATTCTAAATCGACAGGGGAGGAAGAAGCGTGGGGACACACCACCATACGCTCCGAGATTTTGGTTGTATTCGTTGGGAGCACCATGCTAAGAAGGTTTGGTACTCCGGGACCCTCTGGGATGGGACATTGTATTTCCACGAATGCCCTGGACACTTTTTGCCGTGGTTATAGCGCCACAACTCGCTCCCTGTAACAGTATTCCTAATTCCAGTCCATGCTCACCATGTCGTCATGGCCTAGTGGTTAGCATTTTTGCTTACCAATCCAAAGGATGGGGGATCGAACCCCGCCTCGAGAGACTTTTATATTCCGGTCATATTCATCATTTCAAATTTATGTGTTCTTAACTTTCTAATTGTGAGCAGATGGGAATCGAACCCAGAACTATTCAGTTACAAAGCGAACACCGTAACCAGTCAGCCACGGCCACTCTGAACGTGAGATTTTGTGATTAATTAGATATTATTTTATAATTTAATTTCATGCATTGTACATTTGATTCCATTGTACATATTCTAACATATATATTTAAATATGTACCGTAAACCGGGGTGACTTTGATAGGATTTCATTTTATTTTTGGAATATTTTCCAACTGGTAAGGCTTGTCTTGAGATTATTATTTTTTAAACATGTACTGGGGTAGCCCACACATGGTCCATATACCATTTTTGAAAAAAAGTTTTTTCAATAGTGTTTTAAAAAATAGTTATGTTAAAATTTCTTATTTTGAAATCCGGGGTGACTTTGATAGCCATAGTTTTTCTTGTTAAAATCAGATTTAAGGTGTTCAAACTTTATTTTTACGTCAAATGTAACATTACTAAGGTTGCTAATTTAGTTTTCTAGGAAAAAATCAATGTTTATATTTAGTTAATTAAGTTTATAAGCTTTTTAACAAAAAACATATAAATTTTAGGTAAAATTGGTCAAAAGTCAGAATTTTGCCTGAAATTCGTTAAAACTTGTTATGTTTATATAATTATCGATTAATATTGCATTTAAAACTGAATTAGAAGCAAACATCAAAAGTTTTCACATTTTATATGAAATTTGTTCAACTGAAAATGCCTATGAAACAAGAGATTTTTATTTATTTATGTTTCAAAAACACATAATATTTATTATTTACAATCTTATTCAACCTTCTCTTAGTCGAAAATTGTCCAAAGAATCCGAAAATCCATTCCGTTTTCCGATTCAAAATTATGTTCGTTGAGAAAAACATGACACTTTGAGAAGATTTAAATAATGTTTTCATCAAAATTTTCTTAATTATAGTTAACTAACTTTTTAAACTTTTAAAAATTTTATGAAAAGTTTTTCTTGAGGTACTTTGAACACTTCTCTACCACGGTCAGTATGACTCAATACCATTTCGTACGTATTTAAGTTGTACTCTTCATTTTTCGGAAAAATCTCAAACCTATCAAAGTCACCCCGGTTATCAAAGTCACCCCGTTTTACGGTATACCATTATTATCGTAATTTTTATTTCTGTTGTTTTTGTTTGTAAATTTTAGAAGCATACATCCCAAAAAATATTTTTCAGTTTTCAGTAAAACTTGGTCACAATTTATTTATTGAAAGATCGAATAAAGGCAACAAAATCGAAATAACCGCCGAAGTTGACACTTTGGATGTTATGTCCAATAAGATAATTGATGCATTTCGACAAAAATCATTGCAGTTTTCAGCTGCATTGATCCGCTCTTTATATAGTTTATAAGTTAGTTTTAAGGTATCCCTTTTCCCTTTTGTACATGTAGGACCTCCTACATTTGAAATCACTGAATAGCGAAAGCTACAATATTTCATGAATAAATGGCAACTTCTTAGTATTTAAAATTGAGGTGAATCACCGATTGTGATTGGACACTCAATATTATTTTTTGACTGAATGAATATACATGGAAAAGAAAATCTGAAAAAATACAAATAAAAAAATACAATCGAAATACAATACTTATTTATTCCAAGATGTTTGCACGAAAACAAGTTCCCAAAATCGTGAACAAGCGTTCATAAAAATGGGAACCACGAACAAAGTGTTCAAATTTTATGCTAGGTTTTTCAAAATCGTACCATGGGATTTTTTTTTGTTTTTTTATGATCATAAATTTTAGTTACGGAAATTGCTTTCCGCATAATTGATCGACGCCACCAACATCGTCAGCACAGCCGACAACAGTAACTCAAACTGCGAACAAAGCTAAACTTCGTTTACCTCACCGCGATTAAAGCAAGTAGCTCGATTAATGCTCAGTAAGCAAAACCTCAGTACCTCATGTGTGAGGCTCTGGGGGACTTTTCGATTACAATAAAAGCAGAACATTTTGGACAGTCTAACTAACCACATCGGCGTTTTTAATTTCGAAACAGCTTCCCTTCTACCATGGACGTATTATAACTTTTTATTTATTTAGTTTTTGGTGTGTTCTGAACAGTTGATTCCAGAAAAATAAAACATGTCATAAGAAATATAATTGTTGATACTTGCTTAATTGAGTTAGTCATTTTTACTGTTATGATATTTTTCCCCTGAAATTTTACGTCTTTTTCTCTGTGGTTCCAAAATATTTATAAAAATTTTAAAACATGTTAAAACAGCTTTTATTTGATAAAAAAATGCATGAGGGGGGGAAGGGGGGGATTGCATTGGCTTCATAACATAAAGTTAAATTCCATAAATGTTCGACTTTTTTGGATATTTTTTAGGGGAGCAAAACAAAAAAACACTTGAATTTAAGATAGGGGTGACTAAAGTATGACCCGCGAGGTGATTTTTTGTGGCCCGAGGACCTTTTTTCAGTGATCACGTAAAATGGCCCTTTGACCAACCTTTTAATGTTTAGTTTAAAGTTTTATTGTGAATTTTAATATTTTTGTTTATAGAAAACTTATTAGTTATCCATACTTTGATCCCGATTACACGAAACAAACAGATTGTTGAAAAATCTATCTTATTTCTAACAATTTTAAACGTTTGAAAGAACTGGAAAATAGTAAATTTCAAAATGCGTTATTTACTTTTATTTATATTTGATTAAAGTAGGCTGAGCCTCAAACTTATTTTGCACTTATAAACCATCCACCTCTGGATTTGATCATGACATTTGGGTTTCGAATCTGAGTGACTAATATCTGATTCAGACAGACCAAAATTTATTGAAATTGTTATGAAATTGTTAATAAATGCTTTTGAAACAATTCATCATTATAATTGCATTTGACTTTTACATAAAATTTTTCATTTTTCAAAGTTTGTGTCACTTTAAAAAAAAATCAGCATTTTTTTAAATTTCAATGAAAATACAAGCGCATTTGATTAAATACTTTTATTCATTTTCAATATATTTGTGAAAAAAACGATTGTCTTCAGCTAAAAAATGTTTCAACCATTCCTCGACCTTGGCTAGACTGTGGTATATAGGCTTCGTTAATACGCTTTTACCTTATTTTTATGTTTTTTGAGGCATGAATTTTGAGAAGCAAAGCTTATAATTTATTAATAAGTAATAAATAATAGTTTTCTGATATTTTTGTTTGCATGTGTTGCTTTTACAAATAATGAATATGATTGGAAGTTTACTTGAACAAAACAATAGGAAACATTTGATTTTTTTTGTATTGTATCTAGAAAAACATTAACTGACAGATGTGCCTTTTAGTATTATAGATTGCAATAACATAATTATTTTTTTTTCAAACAATAAATTTTTTACGTGGCTCGCAAGCTTATTTGAGCTTCAAATTTGCCCCATATTCAAAAACTTTGGGCACCCCTGATTTAAGATAATGCCAAATCTGTATCGTCACCTGAGGTGAATCGAGACACATGGGACGAATTGGGACAGCGGTTTTAGCCAGGTTCTTACACTAAATTTTGATAATTTCGATTGATTTTGGTTAGATTGGATACAGTTCAACTAAATTAACGCACCGATATCCTTATTTTAACCTTCTGAAAGCTTTAAAAAAGACTGCTGTCCCTATTCAGACAGTAGACCCCATTCGCCCCAATTGACGGTACCGGAGTTATTTTTTTGAATAATAGGTTTGGGAAAAATATTAAACGGTCTTACAAAATTTGAAAGTAATTTTTAAGTTAAACATCATTACAAAACCTAATTTCAAATCGAAAATGTTTTCCATTTTTTTTTTTGCATTTTTAGACTTGATCACACTCCAAGGTGGTGGTTGCCGAGGTATTTACCATTAAATTAAAAAAAAAATGTGCAAAATCAGTTATTTTCAGCTTCACCTTATT
Organism: Culex pipiens pallens; assembly: GCF_016801865.2. NCBI lineage: Eukaryota > Metazoa > Arthropoda > Insecta > Diptera > Culicidae > Culex > Culex pipiens. The sequence continues at coordinate 48,552,047 of NC_068937.1, read as the reverse complement.
AGCACTCATTTTTCAGCCGACGTTTGCTGGGAACTATTGGTTCGATTTTCAGTGTTGAATGAGAACCATTTATGAAATTTTCTGCTTTTCGATAAACATAATTCTATTTTGTGTAAGTCAAGCCTAACTAACTATATTGGATGGATGTATCTTTGTGATTTTTTCTGCAAATCTTAAAATCAGTGACTGCCAAAAAGGGCAAAGTTTCATTTTTGCAATCTCACAGACAAAATCATGTAATCCAAACAACGTTTGAAACTCACGTTCACATGCTAATATCAATTTCAATGTCAATCGACCAACTAATCATTAGCTATCAAACTGACCACATGTATCGGTTCAAGAGTTTCCAAACCATTACCTGCCTGCCATAACCACCAAGACAATCCACGAAGAGGTGAGGAGAGTTATGGTGATAAATTAATTAATCCTGTTGTGGTTCAGTCTCAACAGGCAAACAAACAACTCACTTTGATATTGTTCCATCATCATCACCATCGCCATTGCAATCATCTCTAGTGCCCCATCCAGGATCAAGCATAGTGTCCTTCTGCCTCACTAACGACCACACACCATTACAACCCACTCTGAAGTAGATTTATTGGGTGTTTACTTCCGTTTCTCACTCCGGTCCGGCCCGGTCCAGCTGACGGGCCCATTCCGCTTCCGGCGACAATCCGGCTGTCGACAGCTCACATGTCGAACGCGTTGTTTGCTCTTCATCATCATCATCACTAATCGATGTTGTTTGCTCTGTTTCTTACTAACCTTTTCATCCTGAACAGGCCTGGCACGCCGTCCGGAATCCGTTCGAGTTCGTCAAGCCACCGGAGAAGATCCATCCCGTGACAGGTGAGTTATTTCGTTTGGGTGTTGGGGGAAAAAAGGAGAAAAGTTTGAGTTTCTTAACAAAATTGGAAACTAATCCTGATTCAGTTCGAGGGTCATGTAAGGTGCGAGTTCAACAAGTGTTCTGTCAGCTGCAATATCCAATAGCTTTTGTTGTGTGAACTTTCGAGATCGAAACTTGTTGTACTCTGAACATAGTTTCAGTCCGGGCAACTTTTGAGACGAACGTGACCAACACAATATAGGGAAAAAAATCAATGTCAGTAAATGTTTATGGTTTGCATTATTTGAAATCTGAGTTTATTTAAAAATTACTGTACTTGTACTTGAAATTGAAGACAAATGTGATCAAAACTCCCGAAAAAATGCCACTTAATTTAAGGTACTGTCACACAACTCCAGTATCACTAAACATTAACGTAAACCAGTCGTTGAGGAGCGCGCAAATGATAACGATTATGGGCTGGTTGGGATCAGAAAGGGGACACCGAGTAAACTTTTGCGTTGGGTTTTTCGTTCCGAGGGTAAAGCTTTTAACGATTTGCAAATACACCGGTTAACAGCCCCAGCTTAGCGAAACTAAAGAGATTGTGAAGGATGGCTTTCCGCGGGTAATCGTTATTGGATAAGTGATTACTTGAGATTTTCGCTGTCAGATTGTGGAAACTTGTCAGAAATTTAAATTTGTTAAATACAAATTCAATAACAAAACTTGCTTTGAAGAAATTCTCAATTAAACAGTGAACTTTTCATATTTTGAATCAAACATAAGTTTGTTGCCAATGTTTTTCAAAAATTCTGTTAACTTTAAACAGCTGCCAAAATGAACGAATTTGTTTCAGGAACGTGATTTTTTCAACAATGTTTTCTTCCCCCAACTCAACATTTTAAGCAGAACTAGGTTTTATTGATAAGAATTGAAGAATTTCAAAAACTGTTTCTAATGTTTTGATACACTTTCAAATTATTTTAAACTTAAAGGCGGTTCCAAATATTTTAAATGTTTATGTTTATGTCCCTTCCCTTCAAATTTGGTCAAAAAAATCAAAGGACAATAGAGGTGCAATTCACTGAAAACAATTTAAAAAGCATCTTCTTGTGTTTATAATCAATTTTAGCACCTATGAGATCGTTGAAAAATATTATGAATTTAGTTTTGAAAACTTTTGACTTGGGGCAAAGTCAAGGGACATAAACTTTGAAAAACATTTGCAGCGGCCTAAATTTGGTTCAACCCTCTACAACCTAACCCCACCTTTAAATGGGCTCCGATCTGAAAAAAATCTCCAAAAATCCATTTTCAACCAATTTTTGATCTTTAAAAAGCATTGGAAAGAAGAACTCTTAAAATTTTAGATTTTTTTTAGGGGTGGAAGTTTGACTTATTTTGTGTGACTTTGGCAACGCTTTTAAAAATGTAATTTTTTTAGGGGTCAATTTTGGCTGTGTTTTTTAACTAACATTTCCTATATCTTCAGTAAAAAGAAGTATTCAGTAATTTTTGTAGTGTCCCAGACTATGCCTCTGCACATTTTTTAACAATTTAAATGATAGTGGTGCCAGTCTGTAGTATAAAATGAGAAAAACAAATAAAAAATTGAAAAAGTGACTGTAAAAACATGAAAAAAAGATAAGCAAAATGTAATGATAGGAAGTGGTAGAATAGGCCAAATACTACCAAAAACAAACATAAACTAAACAACATAAATGCAAATTAAAATACTGAAAATAAAACAAGAGAAGTGAAGTTTTTTGTAGAACAAAAGTTGCTCAAAATGGCCACGGGAAAAATAAAAATCTTCAAAAAAAATTTAGGCAGTAGAGGGTTAAAAATCAACAAAGCACCGTTTCTTGAATAAAGCGGAAACGGAATCGACGTAACACCTTATAATGTGGCCCTCTTAAACCTTGCGGTTTCGTCAACGGATCCACAGGCGTGTATTGTTCTTTTTGCGACAAGACTCCGCCTCCCGGGTCTCCTAAGTGTGAAGGTATGGCACGGGGAGAGGGCACCGAATACCTATATTAACACTTAGAATTTTTGCGTCTGCCTCGGGATTCGAACCGGCGACCTCTGGAGTCCAGTGCGCGGTCCGATTGATCCACATAGGCTGAATAAAGCAGACAGTGCATCCCATTCTGTAGTAGAAATGCACACGTGTTGATACTTTTTGGTAAGGATTTTCCTCTTCCTTGTACAGTTATAAAAATCATCTTTAGACAATGATTGTTGATAAGGAAGCTAATGATTCACAAAATTATTTAAATTTGGAGACATATTTAATTAAAACCGGCATACGCTGATTTAATTTCGAAATTCGTAAAATTGAACTAAATACAGAGCATTTTAGAGTGATGTTTAATTTTCTTTGAAAATTATTAACAGGTTCACTGCCCATGTTCGCATAAATGTCCCATATGCAAAAACAGCAAGCTGAGAAAAACGCATTTTAAGTTTGTCCCATACATAAGGCTACGTGTTAAATTTTCACGAAAAAACTGGATTTCCTCCTGATTTCTAGAACAAAGTACTGGATGTTATAGGCTCTTTTGAAAGAGCACACAATTTTGAACCAAACTGCATCAATAACTCGAAATCGATGAAAATGCATATGGGACATTTATGCGATCAGGGGCAGTTCACCTTAAGCAAATCAGGACATATAAAAAAATTGGAACGATAGTTTTCATCATGAGCAATTCTCTACGAAATCGGCCGATTTCGACCATTTTTTTTTATTTGGCTCAAACTTTGTGGGAGCCTTTTCTATGACCAATGAAGCCATTGATTGATTCGGCAAAGTTGTAAATATGAGTGACCATTTCTGAAAATATGTTTTTTTAAAGTTCCGAAAATTGCTGTATAATTGTCTAAGAGACATTGAAAATTGGTTCTCTGGTTGCTGAAATACAGCGGCTTACAGAAAAAGAAATAAGAAAATTGAAGTTTTCTAAGTCTAACCCAAACAATCCTCAAATTTCTAATGTCGCAATCGATGTCTCAGCAATTAATGGTCCGGTTTTCAATGTTAAAAAATGGAACATTCGTGAAATTTTACTAACATTTCAAAAGAACCAAACATTCAATATTACGTTTGTAATTTTGTAAGTTCCGGAAGATTGTAAAAAGGTCGGTTTTTGTAAAAAAAAAACCTGTCTTGCTATACATTTTAAGACAGGTAATAAAAAGACCTTTCAACTCGTCCAAAAATTTGAAGATCTGACAACTCTATGTAAAGTTTTTAGCGCTTAAGTGTTAATTATACACTTTTCTGAAGATATTTGGATCGATCGACCACCTTTCGGTGGGTTAAATAACTTTTTTTTAATATATAAAAGAGGTGCATTTGAAGTTTGGGTACATGTTTTAGAATGTAGCTATTTCTTTCTAAGTAGTTCTGATCATAACCGAACGATTTTGCTGAAGATGGAGAGATTTTAATTATCTTCGAAACTTGAAGAAAAAATTACACAAAAAGTGGTAAAAACTGCAGCTAATTTTGTAGTATGAGTCTGAAAAATTATGCACAAGACAATGCCATTAGGCTAAAAAAGCATAGAACTTCAGAAATTGACCTTTAAATTCTGACGCATATTCGCTTTTGAGCAAATGGACGACCGAAAGCTAATCTCTTTTTCCATTGTTCGATGATGGTGAATGTCCTTTCTCCCAAAGAGAGGCTTTTGGAGTGCTTCACCGTCTTGTGTACTTTTTCAGTTTTTAATGGGGGTTCTTTTAAACTTTTTCTTACTCTTGCCTTCTATTTAATATTTATAAGTAATAACACATTCGATTGAATCACGATGTAACACACAGCTGAAAGGAACTCCAAAACTCTGTTATGTACCTAAATGAACTCATTGTAACTTGATTATTCACAAATAAACCGAATTGAAATTGATAATGGGGGTTCTATTTTCTATCTCTCATGTGCTTCACATGACTAGAATTGCTGCTTCCACAAGCTTCCGAAGAAAAACGTCCTAAATCTTTAAAAGGGTACCTGAACAGCTCACACGCATACTGAATTATTTAGTATGAGTATTTTCAGTTAAAAGGCAGTCACTCAATCCTTCAATGCAAACATCACGACATGTTCAACTAAATGCTCAACCCTCGTGAATATAAACATGTTCCTTTCCTCATAGGCTCTACTTTCCTACACCAGTTCAATTAACTCCATGTTATCCTTGACTGAAGCATTTCGAACAAAATTGAAGCCCTTGATGCATGAATTGACAGCGCACAAAAAGCCAATCTAGCTCTTCACCTCACTTTGAAGGGCCTAGGCCCTTTTCTGTTGAAAGAATTTGCGGAACGCCGAAAATTGCAAAAAGTTGGTTATATCTACTTCAAAGGTGATGCGAGATAGTGCAGTACACTTGCCTTTCACTTCCAGGTGGGAAGGTATTGTCAGTTTTCAGATGTCTATTTTAGAAAAAGATTGTTTTTTGGGTTCAACTTTAAAGCGATGCATTGCAATGGGTTGAATTATTAACGGATTTGAGAAATTATTCAAAAATTTATTCAGAAAAAAATGTTTCTAATATTTTGTTAAAAAAATGTTCTAAATTTCAATTCAACAATATGATAGTAATTCTTCATTTATTTCAGTTTCAGAAACTGCCCATTGTTTTTTTTTTGGGAAAACATAAAAAATGTGCTGAAATATGCGTAGCTCCCATGAAAAAAAAACGCTTGTTAGGTATTTGCTGTTATGCTAGCTTTCTGACAAATATGTTTCCCTAAGCCGACGTATTCGGACATCCGTCCGTCACCCGTTGATGGCCCTTGACAGGGCCAGTGAAAACTGCGAATTTTGAACCTTGCTGGGACGAACCAACACCAGCTTTTAAACTAATTGTTTTTTTTTAAATATTTTTTTGTTACCAAAAAATAAAAAAAACGCAGGAAATTGCCTAAAATAAATAAAATATAAAAACTTTGAATGATTTCTTGTTTTTTTTGTTATTTTTTAATTCACTCGTAATAAAAAACACAATGATCGAACTCTAAATATTTCAAGGAAACCCCCAAATGTATGCAAGTGAAAGAAAACTCCTAGAAAAACAACTTCTTTACCAACAACTCTCAGCCATCAGGTCCCGACCTCTCTGACACTCGTCAGCCTTTCACGCCCGCTGCCTGACGCTGGCAGTTGAATTGTTGCAAAGTGACAGAATATTTATTATTGTAATTTCTCCGTGGCCTTCTTCCACCCTCCCTAATCCTGGTGAAATGTCGCAGGAAAGAGGAGCGAAAAAAAGTGTCACAAAAAATCAGCGCTCTTCAAAGGAGCACACGACACTCGTTGAAACTCAACTGGCAGGCAGCCAAGAAGAAGGATGCACGCGCATATTATTACTTGGTCGTTAAATTGGATTTGAATAAATTAAACTTGTGTGCAAGATTTTCGGTGGTGATATCCGGAGTGTCACCAGGGAGGCGGGCAACAAGTTGGTGTGTTCATGGTCTCTTGACATGATTGTAAAGATAAAAGTTTATAAACTAGTCGTTTGGGTCATGTATTTTACATAAGCACCCGCAGTTGATAAAAATGATAATTTTGAATTAATTTTTGAAATTTAGTTTTAACTTTCAAACTTCTGAGCGTTTTTTTGGAACGAAAATTTGAACAATTTGTTCGTGGTTACGATGTCATGAACGCTTGTTCACGATTTTAGGAACCTATTTTTCATCGGGTGTGCTGCTTAAAAATGAAGAACACAGCAAAAAATCCGATGGTAAAATCGCATGCAAAAGCATTATTTAAGTTATTTTTGGGGTGTGCAAAATTTATTTATTTTCCTTTTGTACATGCCTTTTGTGTACACTCAACCCCCGGTGGTTGGTCACTTTTTCGTTTGACACCTTTTTAGTTTGTACCCCGTTGGTTGGTCAATGTCAAACTAAAAAGTGACGAATTGTCACTTTTTACACGGCGCTCATGTACACTATCAAAACAAACGTTTTGTAGTATGTGTGAACTCCGTGTAAAAGGGGTGTCAAACTAAAAAGTGACCCCGTTCGTTTGACAACAGTTGGTGTCAAACCATCGGGGTTTGAGTGTACATGTTTTCTCATTCAATATTACATGCTTTTGCTCACAAAGGTGATGTGCATGCTTTTGCATGCGATTTTACTCGGAATTTTTTTTACTGTGTAACATTTTACTACAGCAGGTCTATAATTTTGAGTAACTGCAGCGACAATTTTTATTTTGAGACCTATTCTGTCAACATTTTTCTTTTACCTGAGGAAAAAGCCCAATACCTCGACGATGTGGGTGACATCTGGATGAGATGAACTCGCATTTTTTATTTTCATCAAGAGGAACCTCTTAAACCGCTGCAGAAGTATGATTATGACAGTTACACGTTACAAATTTATCTCTCGGAAGTGAAGATGCTACCAATAACGTCTCTTCTTCCTCAATTGAGACCTGCACGTGACAGCCTCCTTCATCATCATGACGAATCCAAACGTTGAAATATCTCTTCTCTCAATTCCAGACTGCATGCAGGTGACATCCGAGGACGGTGAGTTCGTCTTCCGGAAGGTCGCGCCGGTCGTGTCCGCGCCCAAACATGGCCGCCTCATCGACATCCTGGGCAGCGCACCCTCGATGGAGGTTTGCGGCCTGTACTTCGTCACCGATCCGGACAAGATCGTCGAGGTCAGCGTGAAGCACCTGGACGTCAACTGTGACACCGGCGGGCTGATGTCCTTCGTGGACGGGTGGGAACTCAACGGGATGTACTTCCCGACGGAGCAGGACCACCCCAAAGGGATGGAGCAGCGGGTCGAGGAGTTTTGCAACGACCCGAAGCTGTGGCCGTACAGTCCCGTGCGGAAGGCGTTCCGGTCCAGCCAGAATGCGGCCCTGGTCCAGTACCGGATACCGATTAGCGGGTCGTTCGTCGTGTCCGTGCGGTATCTGCGCAATCCGGATCGTAAGATCAACCTAATACCGGTCTGAGTTTGAAATAATAAATTATTACTTTCTTACTTAACAGCTTGCAATGTAATGGCCGAAGGGGTTGCTCCGTACTACACGCTCAGGAACCATGGCAAGCACCGGAACTGTACGCTGACGGCCGTTTTCCCTGCGGTCATATCGTTGGTCGGAATCGACGTAGGAGGGCGAAAGGATGGGGTGAATTACGATGTGAGTCACGTTCGATTTTTATTTTCAACAAAATTATAGCAAAATGTTTTTGATTTTTATTGTCATATCAGATTTGATTTGAACAAATTATTCTGTTATTTGTTAACCATTTAAAAAAATCCGTTTCAATGCATTTGAATGATTTCAGATAAATTCAAGCAATTTACACAGTTTTACCAATTTAGAGCTATTTGAAACTAGATGATTTATTTTGATTTTGTTTAAGCAATAAAAATTAGATCAGCAATTTTTAACAATTTTATCCAACAATTTAGAACAATTTTGAATAATTTTAAACAATTCATTAACAATATTGAACAATTTTGAAAAATTTTCAATGATTTCAAACAATTTTTAAAAATTTGGTCAGTTTTAATCAATTTTGACAATTTTAATTAATTTTGAACAATTTTAAATAGTTTTGAACAATTCTTAACAATTTTTAATAATTTTGTGCAATTTTAAGCAATTTCAAATCATTTCAATTAATTTAAAACAATTTTAAACAATATTTAATTATTTTAAAACAATTTAAAAAAATTAAAACAATTTTAAACAATTTAAATTTTTTTAACAATTTTAAACAATTTCAAACAATTTTAAACAATTTTAAACAATTTTAAACAATTTTAAACAATTTTAAACAATTTTAAACAATTTTAAACAATTTTAAACAATTTTAAACAATTTTAAACAATTTTAAACAATTTTAAACAATTTTAAACAATTTTAAACAATTTTAAACAATTTTAAACAATTTTAAACAATTTTAAACAATTTTAAACAATTTTAAACAATTTTAAACAATTTTAAACAATTTCAAACAATTTTAAACAATTTAAAACAATTTTAAACAATTTTAAACAATTTTGAACAATTTTAAACAATTTTAAACCATTTTAAACAATTTTTAAACAATTTTAAACGATTTTAAACAAATTTAAACAATTTTAAACAATTTCAAACAATTTTAAACAATTTGAAGCAATTTTAAACAATTTTAAACAATTTTAAACAATTATAAACAATATTTTAACATTTTCAAACAATTTTAAACAATTTTAAACCATTTTAAACAATTTTAAACAATTTTAAACAATTTTAAACAATTTTAAACAATTTTAAACAATTTTAAACAATTTTAAACAATTTTAAACAATTTCAAACAATTTTAAACAATTTTAAACAATTTTAAACAATTTTAAACAATTTTAAACAATTTTAAACAATTTTTAACAATTTCAAACAATTTTAAACAATTTTAAACAATTTTAAACAATTCTAAACAATTTTAAACAATTTTAAACAATTTTAAACAATTTTAAACAATTTTAAACAATTTTAAACAATTTTAAACAATTTTAAACAATTTTAAACAATTTTAAACAATTTTAAACAATTTTAAACAATTTTAAACAATTTTAAACAATTTTAAACAATTTTTAACAATTTTTAACAATTTTAAACAATTTTAAACAATTTTAAACAATTTTAAACAATTTTAAACAATTTTAAACATTTTTAAACAATTTTGAACAATTTTGAACAATTTTAAACAATTTTGAACAATTTTGAACAATTTTGAACAATTTTGAACAATTTTGAACAATTTTGAATGGCCCAAACAGAAGCCGCTAAACTTTGTACAGATCACCAAGGATTTGCAGAAGCACTATCCTGGGGTGGTCGAATGTACCAAGCTGAACAAGAGCAAGCTCCGCGTGATCGTGAACTCCGCGGTGCAAGCGAATCAGATCGTTACTGATCTGCGGTTCAGCATTGAGTACCGTGTTTGGATTCCGGCCCACAAAGTCGAGATCGACGGCGTGGTGACCGATGACAGTCTGTCGCTTGTCGACCTCTCAAGGGCGGTGGGACGCTTCAAGAACCCTAAACTTCCAGCTGTGGAGGTACTCGAGTGCCGGCAACTGGGCAACGTCACCACCGAGGGTGGCCAGAAGAAGTTCATTCCTTCTGCCTCGTTCCGGGTGACTTTTGCCGGGTCAGCTCTTCCGGACTACATTGAGTTGTACAAGCTTCGGCTTCCAGTTCGATTGTACGTTCCGCGAGTGATGAGCTGCGAAAACTGCCAGCAGTTGGGACACACCAAGACCTACTGCAGCAACAAGAGCAAGTGCTCAAAGTGCGCCGGCCCCCACAAGGACGTGGAATGCCAAAAGCAGGCTGAAAAATGCCTGCTTTGTGGCGGGGAACCGCACAAAACTCGGCAGTGCCCAAAGTACAAGGAGCGCGAGGACAAGATGAAGCGATCCTTGAGGGAACGCTCTAAGAAGTCCTTCGCGGAAATCCTTAGTCAGGTGACCCACCCCAATCGCTTCGCTCCTTTGGCGGACGAAGATTCGGGGGACGAAGATTCCGATGTGGAGGTCCTCTTCCAGAGAGACGAGGAAAGTGACTCTTCCGGGCCAAACCCGAAGCGCAACAAGGCTTCCAAGTCCAGAAAAGCCGCTGGCGGCAAGGGTAAGGAAAGTGACTCGTTGAACTTCGAGGAGGATTTTCCTTTCGGTCCGTCGGGTAAGCCCAAGCCCGCTCCGAAGCCGACACCAAAGCCGGCACCGATTCCTCTCAAGCCGCTGAAGCCCGTTCCCAAGCTGCCAAAGATCCCCCTAAATCCGGTTCCTCAACCGAATCCGATTACCGATGCCTTCAAAGGAGTCCTTCCTTTTTCCACAATCGTGGAATGGCTGTGCTCTTTTGTGAGTGAACCGACTCGTTTAATCATAAAGCGGTTTGAGCCTCTCGCTAGACACATCGGGAAACAGCTTGCTACCACGATGCCCCTCTTGTCGTTCATTTCCTTTGATGGGTAATACACCAAAAACGAAAAACGGCATCTCCTTTCTTCAATGGAATTGTAGAAGTTTAACCCCCAAGTTAAACGATTTTCAACAATTCGCATTCGAACGGGACTGTGATGTGTTTGCGTTGAGCGAAACGTTTCTTATCGGAGATGAGACGCCAGCTTTCCGGGGGTACAACATCATCACAGAGAGCAGGGCAGGACCAAATAGAGGTGGAGGCGTACTGATTGGGGTCAGGAAATGCCACACTTTTAGAAAGGTCACGCTCCCGAAGCTAGGAGGAATCGAAGCAGTCGCAGTACAGGCCAGGATCAGAGGACTGGACATTTGCATTGTGTCCGTCTACGTTCCCCCACAGGTGTCGTTAACTCGACAAAAGTTGTGGGGTATGCTTGAGCTGTTGCAGGCACCGCGACTGGTTCTGGGTGACTTTAATCTTCACAGCACCGAGTGGGGAAGTCACAAGACAGACCCTCAAGCATATCTGATTCATGAACTGTGCGACGACTTCCAGATGACCCTCCTAAACAGGGACAAGCAAGTTACGCGGATTGCAACTCCACCAACGCCAACCACGTCCGGTACGAAGGCGAGTGCCATCGACTTGTCGCTCTGTTCTAACAGTCTGGCAGTTCTTTGTGACTGGAACGTGCTTCAAGATCCTCGTGGCAGTGATCATTTGCCGATCGCTATTCTGGTTAGCCATGGCCCACAGCAATCGACAACGGTGGAGATGCCTTACGATCTGACGCGAAATATCGACTGGAAACAGTACGCGGAGGCAGTATCCATTGGAGTTGAGTTGCGAGATGGGTTGGCACCGCTTGAAGAATATGCGTATCTGGCTAATTTGATCTATGACAGTGCGTTACAAGCTCAGACAAAACCCGTCCCGGGACCGTACATACGAACGCGCCCTCCACTTCCCTGGTGGGACAAGGAGTGTACGGATCTCTCGGCGGCCAGGTCTGAAGCTTATGTGGACTTCTGCAAGTGTGGAATCCGAGCGAACTTCCAAAAGTATAGAGCTCTTGATCGCAGGTACAGTAATACTCTGAAGCGGAAGAAGCGAATGTACTGGCGGGAGTTCGTTGAAGGACTACCAGCAGATACGTCCATGAGCACTCTGTGGCGCGTTGCGAGGGCCATGCGTAGAGGTTCCGTTCCGAACGAGAGTGTGGAAAAATCGGACAAGTGGATATTGGATTTCGCCAAGAAGGTGTGCCCGGACTCGGTGCCGACACAACCATCATTCGACGTTGTTGATGGGAGCGATGCTAATCCTCCCTTCTCGATGGTAGAGCTCTCCATAGCACTATTGACGGGCAACAATACTGCTCCTGGTCCGGATAAGATCAAGTTCAGCTTGCTGAAGAATCTTCCGGACGTCGCCAAGCAGCGTCTGTTGAAACTGTTCAACACGTTGGTGGAGCAGAACGTAATTCCACACGAATGGCGACAGGTCCGGGTGGTTGCCATTCAAAAGCCCGGTAAGCCGGCGTCCGACCACAACTCGTATCGTCCAATCAGCTTGCTGTCGTGTCTACGCAAGTTGCTGGAGAAGATGATCCTCGACCGCCTCGAACCATGGATGGAACGAGAGCACTTGCTGTCTGACACGCAGTATGGCTTCCGGAGAGGCAAGGGAACAAGCGACTGTCTAGCCTTGCTGGCCACAGGGATCGACATAGCCCGTGGTAAGAAACAGCAAATGGCTTCTGTCTTCTTAGACATCAAGGGTGCATTCGATTCAGTCTCCATCGAGGTGTTGGGAGTAAAGCTGCGGCGGAGCGGTCTCAATCCGACGATGTGCAACTTCCTCATCAACCTGTTGTCAGAAAAACACATGCACTTTGTGCAAGGTGATCTGGCAATCACCCGGATAAGTTACATGGGTTTGGCACAAGGCTCACGCCTTAGTCCATCCATGTATAACTTCTACGTCAGCGACATCGATGATTGCTTGACCGGAGACTGCACCCTTATACAGTACGCAGATGACGCAGTGGTTTCAATCGCTGCCAAGAAGGAAGTCGATCTGCTAGAAACCTTGCAAGATACCCTGAACAACTTGGCCCATTGGGCAGTTGGAAAGGGTATTGAATTCTCTCCGGAGAAGACGGAGCTGGTCGTTTTTACGGGGAAGCATGAACCGCCGCAGCTCAATCTTTCTCTGTCGGGAAAGACTATCGAGCAGTCGGACCACTTCATGTACATGGGTACCATCTTTGATCAGAAGGGAACATGGGGGAAGCACATTAACTACCTGAAGCAAAAGTGCCTGCAAAGAACTAACTTTCTGCGCAGCGTCTCTGGCAACCGGTGGGGTGCTCATCCTTCTGACCTGCTTCGACTGTACAAGACAACGATACTCTCGGTGCTGGAATATGGCAGTTTCTGCTTCCAAACAGCTGCGAAATCACGCTTGTTGGTTCTCCAGCGGATACAGTACCGAAGTCTTCGCATTGTCTTGGGATGCATGCACTCAACTCACAACATGACCCTCGAGGTCTTGGCGGGAGTGTTGCCTCTGCGAACTCGTTACTACGAACTGTCTTACCGGTTCCTGATCCGGTGTGATTACAGGAATAAACTGGTAATTGACAATTTTGAAACGTTGCTGAACCTTCACGTTGAGTCTCGGCGCATGCTTTTATATTATGACTTTATGTCATCGTGGGAATGGAGCCCGAGCACAACGGTACAGCGCACGCCTCCGTTAACCAGCAGCACCCTGATTGGCTTCGACACGTCCATGAAAGCCGATACTCGCGGTATCCCAAACCATCTTCTGCGGGGAGTTGTACCGTCGATCTTCGCATCAAAGTACAGCCATGTTCCTCCAAACAACAGATTCTTCACCGATGGCTCCAAGCTCGACGGCTGTACGGGCTTCGGTGTTCATCATGAATCTCATCAGCTGTTCTTTAAGCTGAAGGACCCGAGTTCGGTTTACGTCGCAGAGTTAGCCGCGGTTTACTGCGCACTGCGAATCATCGAGACCATGCCACCTGACCACTACTTCATCTTCACCGATAGCTTTAGCTCTGTTGAGGCTATCCGGTCTCTGAAGCCGACCAGGGAGTCTGCGTTTTTCCTCACGGAAATACGCAAGACTTTAAACAACCTGGCGGCTCAGTCCTTCAGCATCACGGTGGTATGGGTCCGCGCTCATTGCTCGATTCCGGGTAATGAGAAAGCGGACTTGCTCGCCAAGAAGGGTGCTGAGAGTGGAGACATTTTTGAAAGGCCAATCAGCCTACAAGAATGCTACGGTTTTCCGAGGCAGCGTGCGCTTCTGGATTGGCAAAATCAATGGGACGACGACACCAAAGGACGTTGGATGTATTCCATACAACCTAAGGTGCAAAGAAAAGCCTGGTTCAAGGGAATGGACTTGACGCGTGGATTCATCAGAACGATGTCCCGCCTTATGTCGAACCATTACTTGTCCAAGGCTCATCTGTACCGTATCAACATGAGTGATACGAACTTATGCGACTGTGGGCAGGGTTATCAGGACATCGACCATCTCGTATGGGCGTGTCCAGATCACCAGGCTCACAGAATTAAGTTGAAAGTTACCCTCAGGGCCCGAGGAAGACCACCAGAAATTCCGATGCGAGACGCGTTATCTCAACTAGACCTTGATGTTCTCTATCCAATCTATCAGTTCCTCTTAGATTCCAATATATCTATTTAGTTTTTCTTCCAGTTAGTTTTCCTTCAGTTAGTTTTCCTTCAGTTAGTATAACTCGCCTTCACACAAAGCCGTCGTTTCTGGTTGCACCGGAAGCAAAGCAAGAACGCCCCAGCAGCTGGACACCGAGTTGCGGCTGAGGACAAAACGCAAAGGCCAGCAGAGCCAACCAAGACCCCTACACAATCCCCCTTCCCTTCCCACGCCTTGTCTTTAACATCAATCCCTTCCCTACTAACCCCGAGTAGGCCGCGGGTAATCGGCTCCCCTCCCACTAACATTTACACACAAGATCCTCTGTAATTATTAAGCCAAATGTAATTACAAAAGCCGACTCGGTCCTAACCAGGTCCCAGTACCGAAAAGGACCTAATAAAAATAATTTTATGAGAAAAAAAAAAAAAAGAACAATTTTGAACAATTTTGAACAATTTAGAACAATTTTGGACAATTTTGAACAATTTTGAACAATTTTGAACAATTTTGAACAATTTTGAACAATTTTGAACAATTTTGAACAATTTTGAACAATTTTGAACAATTCTGTAACAATTCTGTAACAATTTTGAACAATTTTGAACAATTTTGAACAATTTTGAACAATTTTGAACAATTTTGAACAATTTTGAACAATTTTGAACAATTTTGAACAATTTTGAACAATTTTGAACAATTTTGAACAATTTTGAACAATTTTGAACAATTTTTAATAAATTTTGAACACTTTTAAGCATTTTTAAACAGTTTGAAAAAATAATAATTAATTTTTAACAGTTTTCATTAATTTAAATCCATTTTAATATTATTTTTAACAATTTGAAACAATTTTAAACAGTTTGAATTTTTTAAATTATTTTATAACAATTTTTAACAATTTCAAAATGTTTTCAACAATGTCAAACAATTTTAAACATAATAAGTTTATAGGTTGTTTTAAACACAGGACTATTCTTAATTCGAATTAAATCTCCCCAAATGTAATGAAATCTAATGAAATCTAATGAAATCTAATAAAATCTAATGGAATCTAATGAAATCTAATGAAATCTAATGTAATCTAATGAAATCTAATGAAATCTCATGAAATCTAACGAAATCTAACGCAATCTAACGAAATCTAACGAAAAAAATCAAATGAAATCTGATGAAATGTAATGAAATCTAATGGAATCTAATGAAATTTTATGAAATCTAATGAAGTCTGATTTTACTGAAACCCTAACAAAAATCGACTAAAAACATTTTTTTCACTTTTTCTAATCAAGTGCGACCGACCGGACTCCACCGACCGGCTGGACATTGGCGGCTCCCCGGGCCTGGACTCGAGCGACATGGACAAATCGGCGGCCGTATGCGGCAAAAGTCTGGACGCCGGCCCCGAGCAGGCCATCTTCTGCGAGGCCTCCTCGGTGCGGCTCGTTTCGAGCGGTCGCCATGCGAACCAGGCCATGGTGTCCGTCCGGATGGCGGATGAAAATGACATCCCGCTGGCCACCGTGTTGTGTGACATGCGACGGAAGAAGAAGAAGTAAGGCGTGTGCGGGGAAGTTTTTCGCGCGGTCCAGATCCAGCAGCCAAAGAGAACCAGGAACATTCGAAGGGAGCACACCACAGCACGGAGGAAAATTCACCAAAGAAAATTGTAAAATATAATGACATCACGAACCCCTCTGATTCTGATTCAATAGCAGAGAATAAGATTGCACCATGAGTTTCTGAATCTCCTAAGTTTGACAGCTAAATAACTTTCAGTTTTGGATGAGAAAAAGGGAATTGAGCTAAAACTAAAGAGTATTTAGAAATGAGCCGATATTTATTTGCAAATATTCACAATCATCATAAAAAGAAAAAAATAAAGTCAAAACAAATGCATCACAAGAGTAAAAAAACACACACAAATTGTATAGACAAGATGAAAGTAAACTAATAGAAATATAAATTTTAGTGTTAACTTTGACAGCTCTGTTTCATTCAAAAAGTCACAACTCTTCCCTTTCCTTCCCTCCCACCAACCGGTCGCAAACCCTATCGTCTCCGTATTCGGTCCGCACCACAGCACACAGCGTTTCACGCAGGCAGTCCTCGTCGCAGCCCCGGGTCAGCATCGGGTCGGCGTTTTTCTGCTTCAGCCGCCAATAGTCGTACAATGCTTCGTCGGAGCCGGCCAGCCGTTGGAGCAGCTGGTCCAGCGAACGAGGGCTGAGGTCCGTCAGGTTGTAATGCTCGCGGAACGAGTACTCCTTGAACCAGCGGGGAGGCTGGTCCGGGGTGAGGTTGGCCTCAGTCAGGTTGTAGATCCAGGTTTCTTGGTCGAGGATTTCCTGAAAAGTTTGAATTTAAAATGTTTAGCAATTTTAACAATTTTCAACAAATTTTAGCAATTTTTAACAATTTTTAACAAATTTTAACATTTTTTAACAGTTTAAAAAAATAACAATTTTGAATAATTTTTAAACAATTTTTAACAACTTTAAAAAAATAAAAGTTTTCAACAATGTTCATCAATTTTAACAACATTTAACAATTTTTAACAATTTTCAACAATTTTCATCATTTTTCAAAAAAAATTATCAATTTTTAACATTTTTCAACATTTTTTTAAAAACATTTTTTACATCTTTTTTTCAATTTTTAACCATTTTTGAAATTTTTTAACATTTTTTAACAATTTTAAACAAATGTTACAAACTTTTAACATTTTTTAACATTTTTTAACATTTTTTAACATTTCTTAACATTTTTTAACATTTCTTAACATTTTTTAACATTTTTTAACATTGTTATAAACTTTTAACATTTATTTACAATTTCAAAACAATTTTTAACATTTTTTACAATTTTTTACAATTTTTAACCATTTTTGAATTTTTTTAACATTTTTTACATTTTTTTACAACTTTTAACAACTTTTACAAACTTTTAACATTTTTAAACATTGTTTAACAACTTTTAATAATTTTTTACAATTACAAAACAATTTTTAACAGTTTTTTTACAATTTTTAACAGTATTTAACCATTTTTGAATTTTTTTTTACATTTTTTAACAACTTTTAACATTTTTTAACAACTTTTAACATTTTTTAACAACTTTTAACATTTTTTAGCAATTTTTAACAGATTTCAACAATTTTAAACAATTTTTAACAATTTTTGGCATATTTTAACAATTTTTAACAATTTTTAACAACTTTTAACAAATTGTAAAAAAAATTAACAATTTTTTACAATTTTTTACAATTTTTAACAATTTTTAACAATTTTCAAAAAAAAATTACAATTTTTAACAATTTTCAACAATTTTTAACAATTCTAAACAATTTTTGACAATTTTTAAAGAATTTTTGCATTTTTTTATAATTTTTAACAGTTTTTAACAATTTTTAACAATTTTTAACAATTTTTAACAATTTTTAAAAAATTTTAACAGTTTTTAACAATTTTTAACAGTTTTTAACATTTTTTAGCAATTTTGAACAGCTTTCAACAACTTTTTAATAATTTTTAACAATTTTCAACCATTTGTAATTATTAATCAATTTTAACAACATTTAACAAATTTGAAACAATTTTCAACAGTTTTTAATAGTTTACACAAGTTTTATCAATTTAATCAATTTTAAATGATATGAATTATTTTAAAAATAAATTCTAACAGTTTTCAAAATTGCGAACAATTAAAATTATTTAAATAAGTTTGATAAAACTTGATTTTTTTTTATAATTTTACGCATTTTTACAAACATTTTTTTTTGTGTTTTGTTGTTTTATATAATTTTGAAAGATATTTTTTTTATATTTCGAAAAATTTATGATTATTTTCAACATTTTCAACTGCGTTACCCATTCATTTTAAAATGATTTGAAACAATCACAGTTTAGCAACATAATTTTGATTTTTTGAAAAATATTGCTGATAATTTTAACAAATTTGTCACAATTTAAAACATTTTTTCAGCAAGTTTGAAATATTTTTTTACAATCATCTAATATTGTTTTAATACTCACAAAGCTCTCCCCATCCACGTAAAACACCTTGTAGTTCGGATTCAGTCGCGTAAAGGTCGTCGTTGACGCCCCGTTCCACGCCACGTTCACCGCTGCCGTCGGATCGTCCTTCCGGTAATACACATTGAACTCATCCAGGTGCGAGTGCCCGTTGAACTGCCCCTGGATGATGTGCGCAAACCGCTCCACGATCTTCCGGTACTCCCGGGTCCAACCTACGTAGCAGTAGTTGTCGTACGACGGCACGTGACCCAGGATGTGAACTTGCTCACCGGCTTGTTCCGCGCCTTGGAGCGTGTCGTGCAGCCACTGGAGCTGCCGGATGTAGTAGTTGTCACTGAAGAGGAGCCACCAGTTGTGCACGTAGCACGGGTTGTTGTTCAGGGCAATGATCCGGTGACCTAGCGGAGTGATCGCAGTGTAGTACGCTCCGTCGGCAATGGTTTGCTGGATGGTTGGGTCTTCGGGTAGCCAGTCTTCCCACTGTTTTGCGACGAAGTCGTAGAGGTACTTGGAGTTGAGGGTCGCTGGGACGTCGTTCGGTGCGTACAGGTTAGCCGGATGAGCTTCGTGATTACCGAGAATCGGATAGAGCGGGATGCCGGCGAAGCGTTCCTTCAACAGCTGGAAGATCTGCACCATGGCTTGCTCGTTGCTTTCGAGCGTCGTGTTCCAAGTGAAATGGTGAATGATGTCCCCGGTGAAGTAGACCGCAACGACATCCGGATGCTGCTTGCGTATCTGCTCCATGACGTCGACTACGGTGTGCCACGGAGTGTCACATTCGCGGTAATCACCCCAGAAGCCGGCGGCGTTGCTAGAATCGGCCGGATCGAGGTCTGGGACGTGACGGCAGCATGCTTCCGAACCACAGTCAGCGTTGACTCCAACCTCGTAATCCGGATCGTAATGGATGTCAGTAATGTGGATGATGGTCAGGGGTTCTCCCGCTGATCTAGCCGTCGATACCTTAGACGTCTTCAACGTGTGACGCGACTCACTTATGACCACCTTTGGGTAGCGATCCTCAAGCAGATTGGAACTCTTTGCAACACAATCTTCCCCCTGGAACGCCACTTCGCAAACCCGTTCAGCACTTGGCAGGTATTGCAGCTGGCTCAAGATAAACAGCATCATATCGGAATTCAGCTCAACCAATCCATCACAAACGTAGCTTTTTAAGTTATACAAGTGGCAAATGTCTTGAGCCAGCTTCACCAACTCCCCCTTCTGCTTGCTCTCCGACTTCTTATAAAGCTCCAAAAACGTATGACTCGCCGATAGGCAGGTCAAGCAAACCTTCGGACTCCGCGCGTGAGGCATCTCGTCCAGCGAAACCCGGATGTTGGACCGCTTGATCAGATCCAGCAGCCGATCAAAATTTGCCGATCGTTGACCGGTGGACTGGTAGTGCTCGAACTCCTCCAGGAATTCGGCTTTGTACTTGGCTGAAAAATATTCATCCAATTGATTCTACCGCAACACTTTGCAACGAATTTGGAAGGTAGACTCACCAATCTGAACCTCAACGGCCACATTATCTCCACCGATGATTGTACTGTCAATTAAAGTTGAACCCAGCACGGCGGACAAAGTGATCAACAATAATGCAAAACACACCACAGAGGACCTCATCTCGACAGTCCAGTTGCGGCTTTGACGGTCTGGCGTCGACTGAGTCGAAGAGTTTGGTTCGGGAGAAAGGTACAGCGATTGTTGGTAAGCTCGAGCGATACTCGGTGACCCGAGCTTCGTGCTGTGTAAATATTGTTGATAAGTCGGCTTTAAAATGGAAACAAAGGCACCTTATCGGCGAAAGCGGGGGTCCGGGCTGGGATTACGTTACAGTTTGTTTATGGATTGTACAATTTGAAAATTCGTCAGTCCTGAATATTTTTTTGACTTATTATTTCACTTCAGTTAGTCGAAATAATGTAAGTTTAAGGAATTTTACAAAAGTAAAACGAAGAACTGCTCAATTTCGAGCAAAATTAAGGGGGTCCAATATAGGACAACGAAAATTCTAACTTTTCCAAAAGTGTTACACAGCAAAAAATCCGATGGTAAAATCGCATGCAAAAGCATGCACATCACCTTTGTGAGAAAAAGCATGTAATATTGTATGAGAAAACGTGTACACAAAAAGCATGTACCGAAGAAAAAAAATCAGGTCTGCTCACCCCAAAAATAACATCAATCCGGCGAGAGTCATATTCAGATAACCAAGTCCGCGCCCCAACCCACTCGGCCATTTCGCCGCAATGGAAATAGTTGGATCTTCACCGATGTAGATGTAGGTTCCCCATAGAGATATCCACGCGCGAGAGTGTGTTAGTTTGTAACAAAATTTACACGCAGACATAGGCAAATCGAGTAGAATGATTCGTCTGTCAAAATCAGCTGTGTCCTTTGTTATACCACGAGCACGTGGTAAACAGCTGGTTTTTACAGGCGACTTGTCTACTCGATTTGCCTTTGTCTGCGTAAAAATAGTGTAAACAAAATCAGCTGCTTGAAATTCAGCCAATCACAATCGATCAAAACCAAAACAATACTTTAAATACAAATACTAACACAAGATCATCGTGTGCGTGAGAGAAACCGTGGAGATCTCTATACATCGTATGCAGTTAACACATTATACGACGTACGGAAAACCTACTGTTACAATGGCATTGATCCGGCTCTTTTCATAGCGGCGAGATAGCCGAGTGGGTAATCTTGGTAATCTGAATATGACTCTCGCCGGATTGATGTTATTATTTTTGCTGTGTAGCCAAACACTTGAATTTTAAATGGTGTTGAAAAATATTAGTACATACAAACGATATACAGGTTCTCGCTTGCTAGTCGTGCACGCTACCACTGCGCCGGCCGGCCAGTTGAATACGGGAGTGTTTTTTGTGCTACTCGTTCTAGCCTCGCTTCTCACCCAAACGGTGGCCGCATGATTGTGATGCATGGCGGCATGAAAGTATATCAGAATCTGCATGAAAACTGTCCTCATGCATTTTTTGCGATTTAGGGGTATGACATTTTTGCCCGTTACCGACAATTATCGACATTACCGACGGCTTTTTGGTTGTATTTCACAAAAAAAAAACCCTTAACAGAACGAGGATTGAACCTCCAACTTCTTGAATAGTAATCCGACACGCTACCACCGTGCCATGGACGCTTGATGGAAAGAGCAACAACATATTCTTCTCTTTGGAGTGTTGCTCGAGGACGGGCCAGCGTTATATGTGTTGGTGGGAACTGCAGATCGCTGAAATGTTTACACGCGGGCAAAAATGATCTACGGGCTTGCTGCAAATTTTTTTATAAAATGTGACATTTTCTGCCGCAAATCCACTGTTGCAAATTTTGAGATATATTTTTCCTTTGGGTGTAATGATTGAAATATATGCAAATAGCTTGATTACAACAAGTATTTATTGTATGTTTAAGACAAAAGTTTGCTCAAATACACAGTTTACTTCATTTTTGTAGGTTAAACTACACAGCCAAAAAAGTAGTAATCCAGCTGCGTGTAAAAGGCCTTTGTGTAAAATAAATATTGCGTTATTTTATGCAATTTTATGTGATTTTACACCCTGAAATATGTACCCCATCAGTATGGGAAACCTACTTCACCGAAATGTCAAGCTCATATATGTGTTTATCCTTACAATTTTTCATCGGTCTGATGGCCGAGTGGGCTAAGGCGCCAGTCCTTACTGTTGGTGCTGGGTTTGAATCCCGTCGGTTGCAACTTTTTTTTTTGTGTTTTCAAAAAAATTACATGCAGTGTGTAATATTAAGTGTTTATTTTGACGAAGGTGATGTGCTTGCTTTTGCATGCGATTTTACCATCGGATTTTTTGCTGTGTGGCCGTGGGGACTTGGTGGGAGAAAACGCCGAGAATGTCGTAGAGGAAGCGGTTCCCAAGAAGTCCACTCTTACACCACCACCCTTCACCATTTCTAGCATGTACACAGCAAAAAAATTCTGTGTGAAATCGCATGCAAAAGCATGCACATCACCTTTGTGAGAAAAAGCATGTAATATTGTATGAGAAAACGTGTACACAAAAAGCATGTACCGAAGAAAAAAAATCAGGTCTGCTCACTCCAAAAATAACATCAATCCGGCGAGAGTCATATTCAGATGACCAAGTCCGCGCCCCAACCTACTCGGCTATCTCGCCGCTATGAAAATAGTTGGATCAATGCCAATCTAACAGTAGGTTTTCCGTACGTCGTATACTGTGTTAACTGCATACGATGTATGGGGAACCTACAGCTACATCGGTGAAGATCCAACTGTTTTCATAGCGGCGAAATAGCCGAGTGGGTTGGGGCTCGGACTTGGTAATCTGAAAATGACTCTCGCCGGATTGGTGTTATTTTTGGGGTGAGCAGACCTGATTTTTTTTCTTCGGTACATGCTTTTTGTGCACACGTTTTCTCATACAATATTACATGCTTTTTCTCACTAAGGTGATGTGCATGCTGTTGCATGCGATTTTACCATCGGATATTTTGCTGTGTATTTGTGACTTCCTGGGCCGACGGTGGCCAACCCACCCGCAGTGGTGCACACGCCTCCTGGGCCTGATTCTTTGGTATGAATTTCAACTATTAATTTCATAATTTTCATTTTTTTTTAATTATTTTTTTTTTCCTACTTTATCCTCTTCTGTGTCCTCCACCAGGATTTGAGTGGAAGGGGACCAATCCGCCGCCCACGCCGGCTGGTCCTTCCACGCAGCCGACAGGTCCCGCAGCAGAGCCATTAGATGATCAACCTGTGCCGATAATGTAACTTTTTAAGATGATTTCGAACATAAATGTAAATCATTTTTTTTAATAATTTATTTATGTCTGAAACATCGATATTTCAAATAATTTAGTTTTTTTTAAAGTGTGGCTAAGCTGCTAACAAAAGTTGATGACAAAGTCTTCTTTGTCTTAATCTTTGTCTTCAGGACTTTAATTCTGATGAGGTCCAGAAAGAACTAAAAACGAAAGGTGTTGCACGTTACGCCCAAGTAACAATTTTTTCCAGGAGTTCTACAAGAGCTCTTCAAGATAGCTACAGCATAGCAGTTTGGACCGCGGTAGGATAAAACTCTCTTCAAGTACTCTTCCAAACTCCTGAAGAAGTTTTGAAGAGAATTTTATCCTACCGCGGTCCAAACTGCTATGCTGTAGCTATCTTGAAGAGCTCTTGTAGAACTCTTGGAAAAAATGTTACTTGGGCGTGACGATTCCCATTTAGTTTGAAGTTCCTGTCCGTGTTAGGGAAGGCAGCTGCAACGCAACAAGTAAGTGTTGCGTGGAAGTATAGGGACGTGGCGTTACATCGTGCTGCCACCTGATTTTTTTAAGCGCAAGAGTGTAAAAGTGCTGAGTCATCGTCTAAAAATAGACGGCGTCCTATCTCGCCCAGCAAAATGAAGTCGATAAAGTAGTCGGTTTCGATGAGAAAAAGGTGCAGTGGTAATCCTACAGGCATAACCATCATGACGAAGAACTTCGGACACAAAAGTAAATGAATTTTTTATAGTTATTAATATTTGCGTTTCTTGGCCACAAAATCAATCACGAAAGAGTTATTTCTTAAGATCTATTTATTTCTGCTCAAAGATGGTCTCATGTTAATTTGACGTTGGATAACGGGGGAAGGTACACTCCTGCTCCCGGAGTCTCCGGCCACTCCAGGTGGCGGCCACTACTGCCGAAATGTCAAATTTCATGTCCAGTATCAAAATCCCTAAAGTTTGATACCCATATTGCCCCAACTCTTATGGTTCCGCAAATGTCCCCTTATCGGAACATCCCCGGGGCCTGCGGCCACTCCATGTGGCGGCCACTACTGCCAAAATGTCAAATTTCATGTCCAGGATCAAAATCCCTAAAGTTTGATACCCATATTGCCTCAACTCTTATGGTTCCGCAAATGTCCCACTATCGGAACATCCCCGAGGCCTGCGGCCACTCCAGGTGGTGGCCACTACTGCCAAAATGTCAAATTTCATGTCCAGTATCAAAATCCCTAAAGTTTGATACCCATATTGCCCCAACTCTTATGGTTCCGCAAATGTCCCCCTATCGGAACATCCCCGGGGCCTGCGGCCACTCCAGGTGGCGGCCACTACTGCCAAAATGTCAAATTTCATGTCCAGTATCAAAATCCCTAAAGTTTGATACCCATATTGCCCCAACTCTTATGGTTCCGCAAATGTCCCCTTATCGGAACATCCCCGGGGCCTGCGGCCACTCCATGTGGCGGCCACTACTGCCAAAATGTCAAATTTCATGTCCAGTATCAAAATCCCTAAAGTTTGATACCCATATTGCCCCAACTCTTATGGTTCCACAAATGTCCCCCTATCGGAACATCCCCGGGGCCTGCGGCCACTCCAGGTGGCGGCCACTACTGCCAAAATGTCAAATTTCATGTCCAGTATCAAAATCCCTAAAGTTTGATACCCATATTGCCCCAACTCTTATGGTTCCGCAAATGTCCCCTTATCGGAACATCCCCGGGACCTGCGGCCACTCCATGTGGCGGCCACTACTGCCAAAATGTCAAATTTCATGTCCAGGATCAAAATCCCTAAAGTTTGATACCCATATTGCCTCAACTCTTATGGTTCCGCAAATGTCCCACTATCGGAACATCCCCGAGGCCTGCGGCCACTCCAGGTGGTGGCCACTACTGCCAAAATGTCAAATTTCATGTCCAGTATCAAAATCCCTAAAGTTTGATACCCATATTGCCCCAACTCTTATGGTTCCGCAAATGTCCCCCTATCGGAACATCCCCGGGGCCTGCGGCCACTCCAGGTGGCGGCCACTACTGCCAAAATGTCAAATTTCATGTCCAGTATCAAAATCCCTAAAGTTTGATACCCATATTGCCCCAACTCTTATGGTTCCGCAAATGTCCCCTTATCGGAACATCCCCGGGGCCTGCGGCCACTCCAGGTGGCGGCCACTACTGCCAAAATGTCAAATTTCATGTCCAGTATCAAAATCCCTTAAGTTTGATACCCATATTGCCCCAACTCTTATGGTTCCGCAAATGTCCCCCTATCGGAACATCCCCGGGGCCTGCGGCCACTCCAGGTGGCGGCCACTACTGCCAAAATGTCAAATTTCATGTCCAGTATCAAAATCCCTAAAGTTTGATACCCATATTGCCCCAACTCTTATGGTTCCGCAAATGTCCCCCTATCGGAACATCCCCGGGGCCTGCGGCCACTCCAGGTGGTGGCCACTACTGCCAAAATGTCAAATTTCATGTCCAGTATCAAAATCCCTAATGTTTGATACCCATATTGCCCCAACTCTTATGGTTCCGCAAATGTCCCCTTATCGGAACATCCCCGGGGCCTGCGGCCACTACTGCCAAAATGTCAAATTTCATGTCCAGTATCAAAATCCCTAAAGTTTGATACCCATATTGCCCCAACTCTTATGGTTCCGCAAATGTCCCCTTATCGGAACATCCCCGGGGCCTGCGGCCACTCCATGTGGCGGCCACTACTGCCAAAATGTCAAATTTCATGTCCAGTATCAAAATCCCTAAAGTTTGATACCCATATTGCCCCAACTCTTATGGTTCCGCAAATGTCCCCCTATCGGAACATCCCCGGGGCCTGCGGCCACTCCAGGTGGCGGCCACTACTGCCAAAATGTCAAATTTCATGTCCAGTATCAAAATCCCTAAAGTTTGATACCCATATTGCCCCAACTCTTATGGTTCCGCAAATGTCCCCTTATCGGAACATCCCCGGGACCTGCGGCCACTCCATGTGGCGGCCACTACTGCCAAAATGTCAAATTTCATGTCCAGGATCAAAATCCCTAAAGTTTGATACCCATATTGCCTCAACTCTTATGGTTCCGCAAATGTCCCACTATCGGAACATCCCCGAGGCCTGCGGCCACTCCAGGTGGTGGCCACTACTGCCAAAATGTCAAATTTCATGTCCAGTATCAAAATCCCTAAAGTTTGATACCCATATTGCCCCAACTCTTATGGTTCCGCAAATGTCCCCCTATCGGAACATCCCCGGGGCCTGCGGCCACTCCAGGTGGCGGCCACTACTGCCAAAATGTCAAATTTCATGTCCAGTATCAAAATCCCTAAAGTTTGATACCCATATTGCCCCAACTCTTATGGTTCCGCAAATGTCCCCTTATCGGAACATCCCCGGGGCCTGCGGCCACTCCAGGTGGCGGCCACTACTGCCAAAATGTCAAATTTCATGTCCAGTATCAAAATCCCTAAAGTTTGATACCCATATTGCCCCAACTCTTATGGTTCCGCAAATGTCCCCCTATCGGAACATCCCCGGGGCCTGCGGCCACTCCAGGTGGCGGCCACTACTGCCAAAATGTCAAATTTCATGTCCAGTATCAAAATCCCTAAAGTTTGATACCCATATTGCCCCAACTCTTATGGTTCCGCAAATGTCCCCTTATCGGAACATCCCCGGGGCCTGCGGCCACTCCATGTGGCGGCCACTACTGCCAAAATGTCAAATTTCATGTCCAGTATCAAAATCCCTAAAGTTTGATACCCATATTGCCCCAACTCTTATGGTTCCGCAAATGTCCCCCTATCGGAACATCCCCGGGGCCTGCGGCCACTCCAGGTGGCGGCCACTACTGCCAAAATGTCAAATTTCATGTCCAGTATCAAAATCCCTAAAGTTTGATACCCATATTGCCCCAACTCTTATGGTTCCGCAAATGTCCCCTTATCGGAACATCCCCGGGACCTGCGGCCACTCCATGTGGCGGCCACTACTGCCAAAATGTCAAATTTCATGTCCAGGATCAAAATCCCTAAAGTTTGATACCCATATTGCCTCAACTCTTATGGTTCCGCAAATGTCCCACTATCGGAACATCCCCGAGGCCTGCGGCCACTCCAGGTGGTGGCCACTACTGCCAAAATGTCAAATTTCATGTCCAGTATCAAAATCCCTAAAGTTTGATACCCATATTGCCCCAACTCTTATGGTTCCGCAAATGTCCCCCTATCGGAACATCCCCGGGGCCTGCGGCCACTCCAGGTGGCGGCCACTACTGCCAAAATGTCAAATTTCATGTCCAGTATCAAAATCCCTAAAGTTTGATACCCATATTGCCCCAACTCTTATGGTTCCGCAAATGTCCCCTTATCGGAACATCCCCGGGGCCTGCGGCCACTCCAGGTGGCGGCCACTACTGCCAAAATGTCAAATTTCATGTCCAGTATCAAAATCCCTTAAGTTTGATACCCATATTGCCCCAACTCTTATGGTTCCGCAAATGTCCCCCTATCGGAACATCCCCGGGGCCTGCGGCCACTCCAGGTGGCGGCCACTACTGCCAAAATGTCAAATTTCATGTCCAGTATCAAAATCCCTAAAGTTTGATACCCATATTGCCCCAACTCTTATGGTTCCGCAAATGTCCCCCTATCGGAACATCCCCGGGGCCTGCGGCCACTCCAGGTGGTGGCCACTACTGCCAAAATGTCAAATTTCATGTCCAGTATCAAAATCCCTAATGTTTGATACCCATATTGCCCCAACTCTTATGGTTCCGCAAATGTCCCCTTATCGGAACATCCCCGGGGCCTGCGGCCACTACTGCCAAAATGTCAAATTTCATGTCCAGTATCAAAATCCCTAAAGTTTGATACCCATATTGCCCCAACTCTTATGGTTCCGCAAATGTCCCCCTATCGGAACATCCCCGGGGCCTGCGGCCACTCCAGGTGGCGGCCACTACTGCCAAAATGTCAAATTTCATGTCCAGTATCAAAATCCCTAAAGTTTGATACCCATATTGCCCCAACTCTTATGGTTCCGCAAATGTCCCCTTATCGGAACATCCCCGGGGCCTGCGGCCACTCCAGGTGGCGGCCACTACTGCCAAAATGTCAAATTTCATGTCCAGGATCAAAATCCCTAAAGTTTGATACCCATATTGCCTCAACTCTTATGGTTCCGCAAATGTCCCACTATCGGAACATCCCCGGGGCCTGCGGCCACTCCAGGTGGCGGCCACTACTGCCAAAATGTCAAATTTCATGTCCAGTATCAAAATCCCTAAAGTTTGATACCCATATTGCCCCAACTCTTATGGTTCCGCAAATGTCCCCTTATCGGAACATCCCCGGGACCTGCGGCCACTCCATGTGGCGGCCACTACTGCCAAAATGTCAAATTTCATGTCCAGGATCAAAATCCCTAAAGTTTGATACCCATATTGCCTCAACTCTTATGGTTCCGCAAATGTCCCACTATCGGAACATCCCCGAGGCCTGCGGCCACTCCAGGTGGTGGCCACTACTGCCAAAATGTCAAATTTCATGTCCAGTATCAAAATCCCTAAAGTTTGATACCCATATTGCCCCAACTCTTATGGTTCCGCAAATGTCCCCCTATCGGAACATCCCCGGGGCCTGCGGCCACTCCAGGTGGCGGCCACTACTGCCAAAATGTCAAATTTCATGTCCAGTATCAAAATCCCTAAAGTTTGATACCCATATTGCCCCAACTCTTATGGTTCCGCAAATGTCCCCTTATCGGAACATCCCCGGGGCCTGCGGCCACTCCAGGTGGCGGCCACTACTGCCAAAATGTCAAATTTCATGTCCAGTATCAAAATCCCTTAAGTTTGATACCCATATTGCCCCAACTCTTATGGTTCCGCAAATGTCCCCCTATCGGAACATCCCCGGGGCCTGCGGCCACTCCAGGTGGCGGCCACTACTGCCAAAATGTCAAATTTCATGTCCAGTATCAAAATCCCTAAAGTTTGATACCCATATTGCCCCAACTCTTATGGTTCCGCAAATGTCCCCCTATCGGAACATCCCCGGGGCCTGCGGCCACTCCAGGTGGTGGCCACTACTGCCAAAATGTCAAATTTCATGTCCAGTATCAAAATCCCTAATGTTTGATACCCATATTGCCCCAACTCTTATGGTTCCGCAAATGTCCCCTTATCGGAACATCCCCGGGGCCTGCGGCCACTACTGCCAAAATGTCAAATTTCATGTCCAGTATCAAAATCCCTAAAGTTTGATACCCATATTGCCCCAACTCTTATGGTTCCGCAAATGTCCCCTTATCGGAACATCCCCGGGGCCTGCGGCCACTCCATGTGGCGGCCACTACTGCCAAAATGTCAAATTTCATGTCCAGTATCAAAATCCCTAAAGTTTGATACCCATATTGCCCCAACTCTTATGGTTCCGCAAATGTCCCCCTATCGGAACATCCCCGGGGCCTGCGGCCACTCCAGGTGGCGGCCACTACTGCCAAAATGTCAAATTTCATGTCCAGTATCAAAATCCCTAAAGTTTGATACCCATATTGCCCCAACTCTTATGGTTCCGCAAATGTCCCCTTATCGGAACATCCCCGGGACCTGCGGCCACTCCATGTGGCGGCCACTACTGCCAAAATGTCAAATTTCATGTCCAGGATCAAAATCCCTAAAGTTTGATACCCATATTGCCTCAACTCTTATGGTTCCGCAAATGTCCCACTATCGGAACATCCCCGAGGCCTGCGGCCACTCCAGGTGGTGGCCACTACTGCCAAAATGTCAAATTTCATGTCCAGTATCAAAATCCCTAAAGTTTGATACCCATATTGCCCCAACTCTTATGGTTCCGCAAATGTCCCCCTATCGGAACATCCCCGGGGCCTGCGGCCACTCCAGGTGGCGGCCACTACTGCCAAAATGTCAAATTTCATGTCCAGTATCAAAATCCCTAAAGTTTGATACCCATATTGCCCCAACTCTTATGGTTCCGCAAATGTCCCCTTATCGGAACATCCCCGGGGCCTGCGGCCACTCCAGGTGGCGGCCACTACTGCCAAAATGTCAAATTTCATGTCCAGTATCAAAATCCCTAAAGTTTGATACCCATATTGCCCCAACTCTTATGGTTCCGCAAATGTCCCCCTATCGGAACATCCCCGGAACCTGCGGCCACTCCAGGTGGCGGCCACTACTGCCAAAATGTCAAATTTCATGTCCAGTATCAAAATCCCTAAAGTTTGATACCCATATTGCCCCAACTCTTATGGTTCCGCAAATGTCCCCTTATCGGAACATCCCCGGGGCCTGCGGCCACTCCATGTGGCGGCCACTACTGCCAAAATGTCAAATTTCATGTCCAGTATCAAAATCCCTAAAGTTTGATACCCATATTGCCCCAACTCTTATGGTTCCGCAAATGTCCCCCTATCGGAACATCCCCGGGGCCTGCGGCCACTCCAGGTGGCGGCCACTACTGCCAAAATGTCAAATTTCATGTCCAGTATCAAAATCCCTAAAGTTTGATACCCATATTGCCCCAACTCTTATGGTTCCGCAAATGTCCCCTTATCGGAACATCCCCGGGACCTGCGGCCACTCCATGTGGCGGCCACTACTGCCAAAATGTCAAATTTCATGTCCAGGATCAAAATCCCTAAAGTTTGATACCCATATTGCCTCAACTCTTATGGTTCCGCAAATGTCCCACTATCGGAACATCCCCGAGGCCTGCGGCCACTCCAGGTGGTGGCCACTACTGCCAAAATGTCAAATTTCATGTCCAGTATCAAAATCCCTAAAGTTTGATACCCATATTGCCCCAACTCTTATGGTTCCGCAAATGTCCCCCTATCGGAACATCCCCGGGGCCTGCGGCCACTCCAGGTGGCGGCCACTACTGCCAAAATGTCAAATTTCATGTCCAGTATCAAAATCCCTAAAGTTTGATACCCATATTGCCCCAACTCTTATGGTTCCGCAAATGTCCCCTTATCGGAACATCCCCGGGGCCTGCGGCCACTCCAGGTGGCGGCCACTACTGCCAAAATGTCAAATTTCATGTCCAGTATCAAAATCCCTTAAGTTTGATACCCATATTGCCCCAACTCTTATGGTTCCGCAAATGTCCCCCTATCGGAACATCCCCGGGGCCTGCGGCCACTCCAGGTGGCGGCCACTACTGCCAAAATGTCAAATTTCATGTCCAGTATCAAAATCCCTAAAGTTTGATACCCATATTGCCCCAACTCTTATGGTTCCGCAAATGTCCCCCTATCGGAACATCCCCGGGGCCTGCGGCCACTCCAGGTGGTGGCCACTACTGCCAAAATGTCAAATTTCATGTCCAGTATCAAAATCCCTAATGTTTGATACCCATATTGCCCCAACTCTTATGGTTCCGCAAATGTCCCCTTATCGGAACATCCCCGGGGCCTGCGGCCACTACTGCCAAAATGTCAAATTTCATGTCCAGTATCAAAATCCCTAAAGTTTGATACCCATATTGCCCCAACTCTTATGGTTCCGCAAATGTCCCCCTATCGGAACATCCCCGGGGCCTGCGGCCACTCCAGGTGGCGGCCACTACTGCCAAAATGTCAAATTTCATGTCCAGTATCAAAATCCCTAAAGTTTGATACCCATATTGCCCCAACTCTTATGGTTCCGCAAATGTCCCCTTATCGGAACATCCCCGGGGCCTGCGGCCACTCCAGGTGGCGGCCACTACTGCCAAAATGTCAAATTTCATGTCCAGTATCAAAATCCCTAAAGTTTGATACCCATATTGCCCCAACTCTTATGGTTCCGCAAATGTCCCCTTATCGGAACATCCCCGGGGCCTGCGGCCACTCCAGGTGGCGGCCACTACTGCCAAAATGTCAAATTTCATGTCCAGTATCAAAATCCCTAAAGTTTGATACCCATATTGCCCCAACTCTTATGGTTTCGCAAATGTCCCCCTATCGGAACACCCCCGGGGCCTCCGGCCAATCCAGGTGGTGGCCATTACTACCGAAATGTCAAATTTGTCAAAGAGAGAGCGAAGGGGTGAGAGCAGCTTTCTGCGTAGCTGTGGATCCCGTCACCCCTCGCGTCCTTCCTTGGTTCCGTCCCGCAAAATCTCCATGGCAACACGATGGACGGAATCTGGCCGCTTCCTCAACCGGGCGCCGGGTGAGAGCAGCTTCCTCGAGCTGTGAAATCCATCACCGGTTTGGGGGAGCGGGGTGAAGGCAGCTCGCCGAGCTGTGAAATCCCTCACCCCTCGCGTCCTTCCTTGGTCCCGTCCCGCAAAATCTCCACGGCAACGTCGTCCGATCGTGGATTTCCTCGTGGCTGGTTTCCTCCTCGGTACCGCATCAGCAACAGCAGGAGCTCCTTCCAGGTCGGCGTCCAAAATTGATTTGCCTTGATTTTGGATCGGCACCTCCTTTTATATCAAATCGTTTTGGCGTTTGGCGAAGCAGCAGCACAAAAGGAATAAATCGCCAAATTGTGTCAAGGCCAAACGCAGGCAAGGCTTTGGGGGCGGAGTCAAGAGATAGAGTGTGCGCGTGTGTGTGTTGTGTGCGTGCTTGCTTGCTGTGTGGAAGCAGTTTTATAATTTTAAACTCAGTTTTTAAGTGCTTTAACTAAATTTCATGGCCATTAATTAGGTATAGTAAGAATGCGTGAAATCTCCCCTTTCGTTTGGTGGGTACCACTTTTACGTGTGTTGAACAGGAGCTGAGATATTAATGTTACAAATCTTGCAGTCGCGTTTAATTTTTCGTTACATTTCGCTCCGCGAAATTTTGGATTGCTACCCTGTATAGAGCCCTAAGACGAAGTTCTTCGTCAAAAGTGGAAAATGTGGTCTGAAAATAGCGACGCCATCCCCCTATTAACACTACGTGCAACAAAAAGTGATTGGAAATAGATTTGGGACCAACTGTGCAAAGTCTTCATTCTAGGCCTATGAAATCTTTAGCAAGAATATTTGTTAAATCTACAAATTAGAACAGGTTGATCTCAACTATGCCCTATTATTTGTCAAGAAATTACGTGAAATTTCTCAGTGGTAGACTACTTTATTTCATAGGTTGAGTTGTTCTCCAAGAACTCTTTGTCAGCGGATTTTGGTTCTGTCTGAAGTTAAGACATGTAAATCTACCATTTGTTTGTTACGGCGACAAACCTGCAGGTCTTGATTACAGGGATTTCTTTGATGTTTAGGACATCCTAACCATCAACAAAGCCTTGCAATATAATACGGATGTGATCAGCGGTCAAAATACAGGAAAGGTGTTTTTTTTTGGCAACCATTAATAAAAATGTATGCAGAAATTTTGTTTCGTAAGTGCGCTCACAACGACAATTTAGTATTTTTGCAAAGCACATATTCCCGTTCCTTGGCTCCAATTGGTGCCCTTCAAGAGACCTTCACACTTTGCCTTATTTTTCCCATCGGTTGACACGATTCCACAAAGTAGTGCCACCTTACACTCGCCACTAAGTTCTGACACCGATCGTGGACCCTTTTTAACGGCGTAACGCCAATATTGCTGCATCACAGATTCGTTTTTGGTCATCCGCTGGACGAGTTCATCCAAACTTTTGAGTGAAAGATCCATCAGTCTGAATTCTTCGGTCATGTTCGATGATAGTTCCCAGTCCGGGACTTTCGAAGAGTCCTTGTTGGCTTTGCCCAGATCGATCGTGTACGTCTCCAGGGTAGATACCGACTGCAAATTCAATGGTTAGATTTAGATCTTAGCATTTAAATCTCAAGACATACAAACTTCCCGGACTCCAGCATCGCCACGTGGTAGTTCGGGTTGTGAAAACTGTGCGGAGTCAGCGATCCTCCGTTCCAGGCCACCCCAATAGGTTCGGTTGGCTTTTGCGAGTCGTAGAACATCGCAAACTCCGTAAGGTGCGAGTGACCGTTGAACTGGGCTGTGATCGTGTTTCGGTAGCGTTCAACGATGCGTTGAAACTGCTGGGACCACGATGGGAGTAGCGAGTAGTGATTGGGCGCGATGTGCGACAGGATGTGAACTTTCTGGTGTTGCTGCTCGGCGCGAGCAAGGGTATCTTGGAGCCATTGGAGTTGGGCATGGTACAAGTTTGGATCCGCTAGGAGCCACCAGTTGTACATGTACGCAACGTTGCTGTTCAGGACAATCAGTCGGAGGCGTTCCTTCGTTGGAATCGAGTAGTAACCTTCGCCGTTTTGGGGCCATTCGATTTCGCGAGGTTTCCGGGTTATTTGACCATTCTTCCACAACTTCTCGATCCAACT
The DNA here is from genome assembly GCF_016801865.2 of Culex pipiens pallens. NCBI lineage: Eukaryota > Metazoa > Arthropoda > Insecta > Diptera > Culicidae > Culex > Culex pipiens. Next base: position 48,517,392 of record NC_068937.1, on the reverse strand, counting down.
TTGATAGTATTTGTAAACCTTTGACTGTCCAGCGTTACTAGAGTCACTACCTGAAGAAAACATTCCAAAGACATCCGTGTCATGATTCCCAATCGCAAACACAATTGGGATGTCCTTGAATATCTCAATAAACAGTCCCAGCACATAGTCCGTGTCCGCCTTCAACGTTTCAAAATCAAGCTCCGTTATGTGATGTCTCACCAGATCTCCGGTCAGGTACACCATTTTGGCATCCGAGTGCTGTTCCGCAATCTTCTTCAAACTTGCCTCCAGCAAAGTCTTCGGAGTGTCGCAATGGTTATAGTTTCCCCAGTAGGTCTCATCCGGTTTACCGGTGTTGCCAACTCGACAGCACCCAAACATCTTCTTGCACTGCTTCACAACCTCTTCGGACTCAACCCCCCCGACGTACTTTGGGTCGTAGTGAATGTCGGTGATGTGGAGTATCTTCGTTGGCCAGGTTTTGTTGTACGCTACCGAAACGGTTGATTTGAAGTTGAAATCGTCGAGTTTTATCGGGTCCACGGAAGCTCCGGTAGGTTCCTGAACACAACCAATTGGACCTAAGGGCAGTGCGCAAATGTCGTGCGACGTGATGTGATCGTTGGTTTTCAAAATTTCGAGTATGGAATCCTGCAGATAAATGGTTTTAGCTAAAACTAGTGAACTCTGCTGAAAATCACTCACAATAAAAATGTTGATAAGGTCAGCACAATACTCCTTTGGGTATTCAGCAAGTCGGCAAAGACCTTGAGTTACTTGTAGTATTCCAGGTTTTAATTGTTGAGGTACTTGTTTCAGTTGTTTAAATGTGCTGATCAGGGTGTGCATCGCCACTCGACAGAGAAGACAGTAGCGAGGCTTAAAAAACGAAATTTATCTGAACAACACACGATTTTCATTCACTCGAAAGTATACCTTCACACATTTCGGAATTTCTGCTAACGTCAGAGCTTCATCTTTATTTTTCAGGCAGTACATGAGTTGCTTCGAATCAGAAGACATTTTTTTCTCATCGAAACTTGCAGCAAAGGCATCGTGGAAATAAGTTTCAGCTTTAGCTGAAAGAAAGAAAAACGGTAAGGTTTTCAAATTGGAATGATTTTACAGATTACCTATGTCTGATATTTCACACGGAGCGGAACCCTTCGCGAACATTATCAGGTTTGTAATGCTCCACCAAATAATGAATACTGCACATCGACAATTGATTTTCATGTTTTTAAGAAATAACTTAGAAAGCTTGCTCTGAACTGCATGATTGTCGGTGGAATCTTGGATTTATATAAAAAATCTCTTTTCTATTTGTGCACTTGGGCAAATATTTGAGTGTACTACCTAGATTTATCATTGATTGAATGCTATGCAACAAATCAAGTTTGATATCATTCAAGTATTCTTTAAAAATATATTTAAAGGTGATTTTCGGTTAATGTCAATCATTAGTTTTGTATGCGCTGAAACTGATGTCAATAAGCTATATTCATGTTTGATAACCTTTAAATTCTTGATCTTTTTTAGCAAAGTCGTGATTTATTAATTTATTTGCTTTTATGTTTAGGACCGGATTTGTTGTTTGTTTGTTTCAAATCATCTGACCCGGTGGTCTCAATGTAGTTTGGTTACTTAAAACTAGTTACAAACATAAATATAGCCAAGTTATCAAAACATACATTTAAACAAAAAATGATTTAACGGCTAGATCTTCTTGTTCTTGATGCACGTTGTTGCGGGTTTTCAGCAGGACGAGATGAACGAGAACGATCTCGGAGTTCAGTTCGAAGGCTTTTCAAAACCGGCTCACAGGTTCGTGGAAGTCGAACAGATGGTAGAACTGTTCTCTGCCATTCTGAAATGTTATCGGAAGGAGCGTGAGGCATTATAACTGGGACTGGAATGAGCTGTATCAGCATGCATGATCCAAGTCTGATGCAAATTATATTTTCCTATAATTTCGCTGCCAGCCATCGAGTAGTGAATTGAAGGAACTCATACACTGTCAAAAGTGATACTATAATTTTGCTATTGAAGCAAAGCACTGCTTTGAAAAGTCAAATTTGTTGTCACAGCATAACAACCCGGTCGGAAATGGCGGACGCATTTCTGGCGTTCGTCTGGGGGCCAGCCATCTGGCAGAATTTCCCCCAGATTTGCCCCAGATTTCTGCCATGATTTCTGGCGAATATGACACAAACCGGTCGTGCACGGTTCAACCGATTGAACCGGTTGATTTTGTTGCCAGACAGCTGGCAGAAATTTTGCCCGATTTTCGCCAGATACGTCTGGCGTTACGCAAAACTTGACTAGAATAAGTGTGCCAACCCTAGTAACATTTTGGGTTTTAAGTAGGCCATAAAAGCCTATTTAGGCCGTATGAGGGTTTTCAGAACCATGATAAAACCTGTAAGTTTAAAAATGTTACTACCCAAGTAACATTTTAAGCTTAATCAAAGCTGTCACAACCGCTATAAAACCTATCAGCCAAAACCAACATTAAAACCACCAAGTCGTAACAGCCTCCCCACAACCCCGATAAACCTCACTTAAAACCCAAAAGGACCTCCGCAAAAGGTTGTTACGGCCTATTTATAAAACCCACATAGGAGTTCAAGGCTTTACAACGAAATCCTAACAACCTCCTTAAAGCCTTGATAAAGCCTTTGTTAAAACCTTGTTAGGAGTTAGGGAAAATGACATTTCATACGTCTTCATGCGTCTTATGACAAACAGATTTTACTCTGGCAAAAAAATGAGTCTTCGTCTTGCCAAATGAAATTATGGAGATGGTTGTCAAAAATGGTGATGATGATATGATAGATATTGGAGGTAATTGAAATAATTTCAAACCTTATTTCTCGAAATTGGTGGCTCAAATTCAGCTGCGGTTAAAATTTTATTGATGATTGCATGGGAGATAGAGCCAAAAAAATCAACTCGCTTCATCAAAAATCATTATTTTGTAATCATAGTTTTTAATGTTAAAAAATATTGTGTTGCAAATCTTTGCAAAAAATGTTCAAATTATGTTTGAATTTCTGTGGCTATGCTAACGATGTCACAAATTCATCATAATTGTGTGTTTTCATCAAATTTATGATTTTTAATTTTTTTCTGCCAAGATGGCGGTCAATCATATTCAATCAGAGCACGCGTTTAGCGCCATATTTATGCACTGCTTTTTGGCCGCGATAAATGCTCTATTAGGAGCTTATGGTTTTAAGTGAGCTTTTTGCATGCCTAATGGCACCTGACAGTTACAACACCCTTGGTTTTAACAAAGCATGCGATAAAACCGTTTGGCATGGCATTGCCATCTGGTTTTTAAGCCTCTATTAAAACTTTCATAAAACCTTATTGAAAGCCAGTCGGCTTTTATTTTCTCCCGGTTTTATGTCCGAGGCATAAAACCTTGTTATAACCTATTAATTAGCTCTTGCTTGTTGGTTGCGGTAAATGCCCAAATAAAACTATTAAGCAATCAAGATGCTACAATAAAACCTTAATAAAACTTGGTGGTGGCTAGTTGGTTTAAAAATGTTACTTGGGTAGGGAAGTGTGTCTGAACTGCACGACAAACGTCCGCCTGCGCCAGACACTAAAATTTACCAGATTATTTTCCGAGTGGGAAGTTCATATCAGTTTAATTTATATGAAGGTACCAGACATTGATAATTAGTCTGGTTGAATAATTTGTACATTTTCCTGTTATTCTGTTCTGTTATTTTTTTACATTTCGTCGCTGTCGTGCTAACTTGTCGCACGTGCATTTTGAGCCAAATTGAACTAAGAATGCCATTTTGTGTAGATCATAATGCCTCACCTTTAGACCTTCACAGAACCCCAAAATTCGATTTCAATCCTGAGATATTCAACAAAAACCGAAAAAAAATCCATGCCTTGAGAGTAACAATCAAAATCCAATGTAATTAAACGGGAATTGTCTCTACAGCAGCATCCGATTGCTTGCCTTGAGAATAAAACTATAGCCCTTAAACACACTATGCCAATGGTCGCAACGCTTGCTTAGAGCGTATCCTAGACCTTTTACCTTCCCAAAAACCGTCCAACTCCAAGCGAAACTTACTTGAGGATACCGTGGAGATTTTCCCTTAATACTCTGAAAAAAGTGGAGCATCAACACTTCCCGTCTTCCAAATCCCCTTCCTTGTCCCTGGTGCGCGGTGGAGATGGGAGCGGCCGGCAATGGACGGCTGTCATGGTGTTGAGAATCTGGTTCAGGTGGAGTTGGTTCTTTTCCCAGTTATCAATTCCTAGGCAACTTGGGCTTAGACAATCATCACTTAACATGGCGAAATCCAGTCTGCAATCCGCTAAAATCACCGTCTCCTAGCGATGCGAAGCGAAGCGAAAAAGCGAAAAAAACTCCATGCATTTTTGTCACTTTTCATATGGGTCATTCCACCTGAAGTGTGCAAGAAAAAATGCAAATTTGAAAATTACCATCTCCGATTCTGCTAAAATTTGGCAGAGCTGTTGAGACTATCAAAACATGCAAAAATCCCGAATTTCATCCAAATCGGACCACCCCCTCCATTTTTGTACCCTCCCAAAAAATCGACTTTTTGGCGATACTACTGGATTCATACACCAGGTAGTAATTATTGATCAACGCGTCCAAGTGCTTCGAGCAGATGCGGCGAGTGTAGCTAATTTAGCTAATCTCAAATACTCAAAACTTTAAAATTCGATATCTCTGGAACAAAACATATTCCTTTCTGTCGATAAGTGATTCCTATGTAAAATTGGCCGGGGAATACGATAGTGAGGTCAAATTTAAAAAATAGATAGGGCTGTTTTGAGATACGGCCATTTAAAGTTTTCAATTGCGCAATACAGGTAGACAAAACATCTTAATCGAAAATTTGATCACGGAAATGGATTCTACGTCCAATTTCCTTCAAAATTGAAGCTAAAACCGACCTTCTAAGATTTGTGGTTCCTGAGCTATCGCCGTTTGAAACTAGGAGGTTCGCTCCAAAATCGCCAAAAAGTCGATTTTTTGGGGAGGTACAAAAATGGAGGGGGTGATCCGATTTGGATGAAATCCGGGATTTTTGCATGTTTTGATAGTCTCAACAGCTCTGCCAAATTTGAGCAGAATCGGATATTGCAATTTTCAAGTGCTGTTCCGCTTCAGATGGAATGACCCATATAAAAATCGGTTTAATATGATCAATCTTCAAACCGTAAGGCAGATTTTGGGGTTTTTGCTGAATGGCACTATTTCGCTACCGCACATGGCAAAAGTTCTAGAACCCATGAGAATTGATTATCTCAAAATCGTATAAAATTATAAAAATAATTCATCTTACAGAGTACCAGGTAGTAATTATTGATCAGCACGACTGAGTGCTTCTAGCATATGCGGCGAATGTAGCTAATTTAGGTAATCTCAAATACTCAAAACTTTAAAATTCGATACCTCTGGAACGAAACATATTCCTTTCTGTCGATAAGAGATTCTTATGTTAAATTGGACGGGGAACACGATGGTGAGGTCAAATTTGAAAAATAAATAGGGCTGTATTGAGATACGGCCATTTCAAGTTTTCAATTGCGCAATACAGGTAGAAAACATATTTTAATCTAAATTTTGATCACGGAAATGGATTCTACGTCCAGTTTACTTCAAAATTAAGTCTAATACCGACCCTCTAAGATTTGTGGTTCAAGAGTTATCGTCGTTTGAAGATAGGGGTTTCGCTCAAAAATCGCCAAAAAGTCGATTTTTTGGGAGGGTACAAAAATGGAGGGGGTGGTCCGATTAGAATGAAATTCGGGATTTTTGCATGTTTTGATAGTCTCAACAGCTCTGCCAAATTTTAGCAGAATCGGAGATGGTAATTTTCAAATGCTGTTCCGCTTCAAATGGAATGACCCATATGAAAGAAGTTTCTATCTTGTCGTGCTATCTTGACACAGCCTGAAAATTAATGTAAGTGCGACAATTGGCCAAAGGGATATCAGGTCAAAACGCGTTTGACACAGGAACGAGCTCGACTACCGTAAACATTTTCAATTATATTTCGGGATTTCGGTAACCAAATTCAACCAAACTTCGGGGCAATGCACAGAATGGTCAACCAAACAAAACGTGTTTGTTATTGTTTACATTACCTGCTATATTGTTTGTTTATTCAAGGTTAAACATTAAAACGTGTTTTATCGGAACGTCAACAAGCGACGTGCCGCAAGTTAGCACGACAGCGTCGATTTTTTTTTGATCTTAGAATAAGAGAAATTACATTTGAGAAATTTCTCATTAATTATTATGCTTGGCAAGATATTTTAACATTCTGCGGTTCTAGAGAGCGTCAGTCTGGCTACGAATTGCATAAAAATCTATCCATTGATCAGCTGATCAATGATGTGAACAATAATCTCATTTTGAATTTTACTCGTCATTTCATCTTATTTTTTTTACACGCGTTCCTCACGCACCAGACCAGTTAGTTTATCAATCGAAATCAAGCAACATGCCATGTGCGCGCCACCGTTCACCATGAGACCATATCGTCTGGCAGGCTCAAAACGTGTTAGTCAATCAAAAACCGTCCGTTATCACTTCACGCGAGAAAGTTTGACAGTAAACACAGCAACTTATTAGCGCAGACCCCTGCGACGGTGGTCAATGTCTAGGTCGAAGAGACATGGGCCTCAACATTTGCCAAATTTAGCCGACAAGAGTTTGTGGCGCGAGTTCAATGACTAAACAAAAACAAAAAGTGATAAATTATTTTCGAAAACGATGTTAGCACCTTTGCCTTAGCCCGCGCGTTCACGCGTCGGCGTCTTCCGATACCCATTTGATAAAGCTGAAAGTGAGACGGAGAGAGTTCCCCCAAAAAAACTGGTTCAGAATGGCCTATATAAGCGCGGGGGTTTACAGCGTTCACTCGAAACTGGACACGGCATTTCTCCAAATGCCAACAGGCCAGGCAGCTGCTGCGTGAATTATTGGATTTAGTCTGTTGACAACTGCGTGCCGAGATGGTCGCGATCGGGAAGATACTCTTTCTGGGAGTGGTGCTGCTGATTGGGGTGACCCATGGGTACCAGGTTAAGCCGAGGAACTACGACAAGATCGTACAGCAACAGATGAAGTTCAACGGTAAGTTAGGCGGAGTTACGTTGGAGTTGTGGTATTGATCACTTGATTTTGCAGAGGAGTTCGAGAAGGAGTTCCTTGTGGAGCATCTGCTGTACACCGAGACGGGCAACATGTCTGTGCGACTTCAGGAGATGTTCGAGTACTTGAAGCACAAGCCGGATATGTTCCGTCAGGAGCTGGACAACCATCCGTTGGAGTACCAAACGACGGAATGTACCGCGTGTCGATCGCTTGTCACCACATACCTGACCTATCGACGCGTGCTGAACTGGGATCGCGATCGTATTGCTGCCCAGGCTGCATCGACCTGCGACTCGCTGGCAATTCTGCTGCCGGAGAACTGCGTCAAGGTTATCGACAAGAACATCGACATTTTCCTGTACATCATCGACAACAGACCGAGCTTGACTGCGCAAACCATTTGCGGAGTGATCTTCCAGTCGGGTGCTTGCGTACTGCAAGATCCCGAATTCCTGAACTGGTCGATCAACGTTGCACCGGGAGGTACTCCGATCACGTCGTCAAAAACCGGTCCCAACCGAGGTCCTAACGACATCAAGATCATCCACCTGACGGATCTGCACTACGATCCGCACTACCGTACGGGGTACAACGCCGTCTGCGGAGAACCATGCTGCTGCCGTGAAGAACAGGGCATTCCAGAAAATCCGGCAGAAGGTGCTGGAGAGTGGGGAGACTACCGAGACTGTGACTCACCGTGGAAGGCAGTTGAGGATGCCGTTCAGGAAGCTGGTCGTCGTCATCCAGATGCGGCGTACGTGTACCATACCGGAGATATTATTGATCATGGAGTCTGGATGACAACGATCCCTGGAAACGTTCGGTCCATCACAAGAACTATGGAGCTGTTGAAGCAGGTGTTCCCCAACAAGCCGGTATACAACGTGCTGGGTAACCACGAGATCACCCCGACAAACGTGTTCGCTCCAAGTCACATCACTCGACCGGACTTTTCCGCAAGCTGGGTTTACGATCTGGTAGCCGATCAGTGGTCCACGTGGCTACCAGCTGCGACCAGACCAACGATTCAACACGGAGGTTACTACACCGCTCTGGTTCGGCCAGGCTTCCGCGTGATTGGCTTGAATAACAACGATGCGTACACCTTCAACTGGTGGATTCTGTACGATCCTGCTTACCTGCGAAGTCAACTCCAGTGGCTGCACGATACCCTGCTGCAAGCTGAACAAGCCGGCGAAAAGGTCCACATCCTGGCCCATATCCCAATCGGCGCAGGCACCAGTTTCGCTCCCTGGTCTCGCCAGTACCGTCGTATCCTGGACCGCTTCTGGAACACCGTGCAGGCCCACTTCCATGGTCACACCCACGCCGACGAGTTCAACGTGTTCTACTCACAGGCCAACCCGCAGCACGCGATCAACGTAGCGTTCAACGGCGGCGGTACCGTTCCATTCAGCAATTTCAACCCCAACTACATCGTGTACTACGTGAACCCGCAGACATTTGTAAGTCGCGATCGTGCGCTTCAACTCGATCACCCCCATTCAAACCTTCTTTCCCCTTTCCAGGAAGTGACCGACTTTGAGTCCTACTTCTTCAGCCTGTCCGAGGCGAACCGCAACCCGCTCCGGAACCCGCTGTGGCAGCCGCTGTATTCGTTCAACCGTGACTTCAACATCCCCAACAGCTCGCCAGCGTCGCTGGACGCTCTGGCCCGCCGCTTCGGATCGAACCCCGCCGAGCTGCACCGCTACTGGCAGCACAAGGTCAAGTTCGGCGATCCCTTCATCGAGGAGGGTTGCGACGGTGCGTGCCTGATGAACCACCTGTGCGAAATCGTGACCAACACCGCCAACGACGACACCAAGTGCAACGAAATTATCGCTCTGTTCCGCGAGATCGACGATGATAAGTGGAATTTCGAGCAATAAAAACGAATGCAGTTTTATTTTTAAATTCTGTTATTAGTTGTTACATTCGCGGGGGGGTACACTTGTGAAGAAGACATCCGAACATGACCCAACCCACCACACAGTTTGTCTCGCGATTTTCGTTGATTGATGGTATGTAGTGATAAGCGTTACACATTAGCTGATAACGGCGGGAACATCTTCAATTGGCTCGTATAAAAGTTGCCAATCGGCATTGAATGCCGGTAGTCTGTGGTATTGCTGCCACTAGCGCGCAGGTTTGTCCGAGATGAAACTAGTGTTGACCGTCGTGGTACTGGTGGGGGCATTGGCCTCCACCTGCAGTGGGTACCAGGTAAAGCCCAAGAATTACAGCGCAACAGTTGAACAACTTCAGCACGAATACGGTTAGTACGTCCTCAAAACACTCTTCAGAGCTTCAAGTACCGGGTCGTAAATTGTTTTCATTCCTTTGTCAGCACGTGCCGAGAAGGAGTTCGAGCGGGAGTTCCGCATCTGGAAGCACACGGGAGTGAAGACACCTCGCTTCCGGGAGATGCTCGATTCCTGGAAGATTCCGCGCGAGGAACGTGGCATGGAGCTGGAGGATCTGCCGATCCAGCGGGAGGGTCAGATTTGTCTGCTGTGCCGGTCGGTCGTGGGACAGCTGATGCAGCAACGGCAAAATGGGGCCACCCGGGATGATCTGTTTGGAACGGCGTACGAGCTGTGTACGACGCTGCAGATTCAGGAACCGGACGTTTGCTACGGCGTGATTGAGATCAATATTGACTTCTTTATCTATATCTTCGATAACCGACCATCGCTGGGTTCGGACTCGGTTTGCGCTGTGATCTTCCAGTCGTCGGCGTGCATCTTGTCGGATCCGGAGTTTTTGGATTGGTCCGTGAATGTGGACGCTAGTGGTCGACCCGTTACGGTAAGTTGGAGAAGCTTTAAGATCGATAGGATAAAGTGAATATCAAATCATCCACAGGAATCCAAACATTTTCCGAGCGCGCGCGGTCCCAACGATATCAAGATCGTTCAGATTTCCGATCTGCACTACGATCCCAAGTATCAAATGGGTTACAACGCCGTATGCAACCGGCCGGCATGCTGCCGTAACGATCAAGGTATTCCGGAAGACCCATCGGAGCAGGCAGGTCGCTGGGGAGATTACCGGGACTGTGACTCCCCCTGGGATGCCATCGAGGATGTGATCGATCACGTCGCGGAATTTCACCCGGACGCGGCATACATCTATCACACTGGGGACATGATTGATCACGGCGTTTGGGAGACATCGATTGGGCATAACATTGGAGCTATGAATCGTATCTACAGCAAGTTGATCCGCACCTTCCCGGATACGCCAGTTTTGAACATTCTCGGCAACCATGAGGCACATCCGACGAACGTTTTCGCTCCAACCATCAACGTCCGGCCGGACTTTTCGATGGACTGGCTGTACCGCTTCTCGGCGGATCTCTGGGGTCACTGGTTGCCTCAATCTACGCGGCACACCATCCAGCAGGGTGGTTTCTATACCTATCTGATCCGCCCGGGTCTTCGGGTAGTCGCATTGAACAACCAGGACTGTTACACCTTCAACTGGTGGATCCTCTGGAGGCCGGACTATCTCGCGAACCAGATGCAGTGGCTGCACGACGTTCTGCTCGTGGCGGAACGTAACAACGAGAAGGTTCACATCCTAGCTCACATCCCGTACGCATCGTCCGGATCGACGTTCCGCATTTGTCAGCGCGAGTTCCGTCGGATTTTGGAACGCTTCCACGACACTATTAGTGCTCAGTTCCATGGACACACGCATCGTGATGAGTTCAACGTGTTTTACTCTCGCGAGTCGCCAGAACATGCGATTAACGTGGCCTGGAACGGAGGCAGCACGACCGCGTTCAGCGATATCAACCCGAACTACATCGTGTACTACGTGGATCCGGAGACTTATGTGAGTAGTTAACTTCTTCAGGTTGATTTCAGTATTCAATATCATGCAATTCCAGCAAGTAACCGACTTCGAGTCGTACATCTTCAACCTGACGGACGCTAACCTGACGCCGGATCGACGTCCGGATTGGTTCAAGCTGTACTCGTTTGCCGAGGAGTTTGACATGCACAACCTGAGTCCGGCGGAAGCGGATCGAATGGTCAAGCGGCTGGGAACGCCCGCTGGGCGCGATGAACTCTACCGGTACTGGCAGTTCAAGGTCAAGCTGGGCGATCCCTCGCTGGAAGCGGGTTGCGACGAGAACTGCCTGCTGAACCACCTGTGCCAGGTTGTGGTCAGCGAAATGGGTGACGATGTGAAGTGTGACGAGCTTCGGGAAACGTTCTTCGATTGATAGTGTCAATAAAGCGATGAGATTTATGTTTGCGAGTGTTTTGCAATGTAGAGAACGTCAACAGGGTAGCAGTTGAACAAACAGAGTTTATCTAGGTGAAAGGGTTATAAAAATCCAGGGAGGATCTGTAAGTGAAGTGGTGCACTTCAGAATGAGGCTCGTGAAAGTGATAGGTCTTGTAGTGGTAGGTTTAAGCTTGTTGGTTGGTGCAAGCCAACAGATAAGCGTGAATGTGGGCACCGAAGAAGTTGACTTTTTCAACAACTTTTTGTCGCTGTTGATGCGAGGTACAGTGGGACAAAACTACGCAAAAGTAATCGATAAGCTGCTGCAAAATGAGACGTTGGTCCTTGCGGATATCGTGGAGACTTCTAATGTCGGTAGTTTGAGTTACACATAAAGTCTGGTGACGTAAAACAGTCTCTTCCAGGCGAAGCTGTGTCTCTCGTGTCGACTAGTGTTCTACACCTTGATCAAAATGACTCGAAGAAGAGACATTCCTAAAGCTACCGTTGAGGTCGTTGGAAGAACGCTGTGTCGGCTGTCGGGTCGCCCGATACATGTCTGCAATGGTATCGCTAGGATTAACATTGTAGGTACCTGGAGACTCTGAGGTAAACTATACTAAGTATCGTGCATTGTAGGACTCCCTCACTCACATCATCCAAGCTCGGCAAGATCTTACCGCCGACGACTTTTGCCGTCAAACGTTGGAGGACGTTGGATGTAGCGATCGGAAGGGATCTGATACTATCAGACAGCAGGTCGCGATAAGCCCAAAATCAAAAGAATACAAGATTTCAGGTAAGATCGGCAAACCCATGAAGATCCTTCACCTTGGAGACATTCACATGGATCAGGAGTACGTTATTGGTGCGGAAAGTGATTGTGATTCCGGAGCTTGCTGTCGGTACATCGACCCGTTCAGGGTGCGCAACAACAAGTGGGGTGACTTGGGACATTGCGACCAACCGGCGTTCGCCTTTCAGCACGCTCTCGAGCAGATGGCTGCGAAGCACAAGGACATTGATGTGATCTATATGACCGGGAACATTATTCATCATCACGCGTGGGAATTGACGAAGAGTTACGTCACGAGAGATATTAGGAAGGCCGCTGCGGTGGTTCGGGCCAAGTTGGCTTTCAAAGAGGTTCCTGTGATCTTGGCGTTGGGACTGCACGACACTCATACCTGGGGAAAGTTTTCTCCAGCGGAAGCTGGAGATGTTGGCCATGAGTACCTTTACAAAGATTTCGAGGATGTCCTTAAGACCAAGTTCTACGTACGCCCAGGACTTGAATTCCCGACAAACCATGAGGGATATTACAGCGTAAAATTACGAGAAGGTCTCAGGGTGATCGTTCTGAACAACAACATTGCCAACATCTACAACTGGTGGCTCCTGCACCCGACAAACACATTCTACTTCCGCCAACTGCAATATCTGTACGACACACTCGAAAAAGCCGAACTCAACGGTGAGCGTGTGCACATTATGGCTCACCTCCCTCCGCGAAGTGAGCTCCTGCTGGCCGATTGGACCGCTCAGTATAGGAAAATTGTGAACCGCTTCGCGCACGTAATCGTAGCGGAGTTCAACGGGAACACCCACTTGGACGAGTTTAGGCTGTCGTACAGGGGTAAGGAAGCGATTGGGGTAGCGTGGAACGCAGGGTCGCTGGCAGCTTACAGCGGAGTTAATCCGAGCTATCGAGTTTATGAAGTGGACCCAAAGTCATATGTAAGTTTAGGGAGAGTATCTAATGGAGTGGATAACGATCGATTTCCAATTTTCAGGCTGTGGAAAATCACCAAACATATTTCTTCGACCTTGAAGAGACCAATAGGAAGAACCAGAAACCATCCTGGAAGCTAGAGTATGATATGAAAGCTGCATATAATCTGCAAGATCTAACGCCTTCTTCGTTACATGATTTATTTACAAAACTAAGCAAGGATGATGATCTATTTAAGAAATATCACTCATATCAGTTTCGAGGAGTTGGCCAAAATTGTAGTGAAGAGTGTCGCAGGGAAACCCTTTGCAATATTGTTGGAAATGAACATTGTAAAACATTGATTTCCAAATAAATGCCATTGATTCGAATGCAAAATCGAATCTGTTAATAATCGTAAGATTAGTCACGTGATGTGACTAGACGTAATACTAGGATGCTAAACATTGCTAGCTTTATCAGCAAGCGTTTATTGACTCAAGTGATCAAATGGTGTTCGTTTGTTTTCCTTAGTAAAATTGATAATTACACCACTCTACAAATGCATTTGATTGATTAGAATACATTTGGGAAATATTTTTTTCAAATGCTTGTAACACCTCCGTGTACGCACGAGAGCAAGCAGCAGTCAAGTGCCCTGTGCTCTACCGTTTTTTCGAAATTTTTCGCCGTAGTTGATAGTAATTACCCGCGAGTTTGCTTCTCCAGCATGCCAAAGGCCGGCCGCGGCCGTGGCAGTTCGAGTGCGGCCTCGAAAAACCCGCGAAGTTCGTCTACCGGCCGTGTGCAAAAAGGTAAACAAACAAACGCCGTGTCGGCCGCCATCGCGCAGGGGAGCGTGGGCGCAGATGGAATCGACAAAAAGTATCTACATCCCGGATACGTTCCGAGATCACCAGTGCGAACCCGTTCCGGTACTTCCGGTGCCACGACCAGTGGCACATCAACATCCGCCAACATCCCCATCAGGAACGAGTTCCAGATGCTGAGTGACGACGAAGAAAACAACAACACCGACGGTAGCAGCACTACCGACAACGACGACGATGACGGGCGTGCACGGAAGAAAGTGCCGACGCCAAAAAAGAACAATTCTCCAAAGGAACGTAGACCACCTCCAATTTTTGTTTTGGACACGTTGGCGGACGATGTTGACGAGTTGCTGGAAGGCCTCGGATATTGTCTGAAAATCGGTAAGTCGTCAGTGCAAGTTTACACATTTGACGAAAAGAACTTCGACCTAGTTGTGGAGAAATTGAAGCGTCAAAACTTCAAGTTTTACACATTCGACCCTGTGCAGAAGACTGCCGTTAAGGTCGTTTTGCAGGGGTACCAAGACCGCCCGATCTCCGACCTCAAGAAGGACCTCTCGGGTGCTGGAATAACGCCGCGTGACATAAAAGTGCTCTCGCGGAAGACTACAGTCACAGGTACACACACACTATACCTGTTGTACTTCGACCGCGGCACCGTCAAAATTCAAGACCTGCGGTGAACTAAGGCGTTGGACGGGTTTTGGGTAAACTGGCAGTTTTACTCAAAGAACCCGTCGGACGCAGCACAATGCCACCGTTTCCAGAAATTCGGCCACGGCTCGCGGAACTGCAACCTCCCGCCCCGCTGTGTGAAGTGCGGTGAATCACACCTCTCTGAGGCGTGTGCACTGCCGTGCAAAGCGGACTTGGGGGACAAGGCAGAGCAAACGTAGGCGCGCATCAAGTGCGCCAACTGCGGAGGTAACCATACCAGCAACTACCGTGGATGCAGCGCACGGAAAAACTACCTCGAGGAGCAGGAAAAGAGGAAGAAGAAAGCAGCAGCGTCCCACCCTCCTCAACGAAGTACGAGCGAAACCGTGCCGGCAGCTGGTCATCGTACGGTTCCAGCGGATAACTCATCGTTCCCTCCTGGATGGGGGCGATCGTTCGCCAGCGTGGTCGCTGCCGGCAGTGGCAATACGGCCCAGCAAGAAGTTACCGGAGAAGATCTCTTTACCCTGCCAGAGTTCTTTGCTCTCGCAGGGGAGATGATGACGCGGTTTCGGACCTGCCGTAACAAGGCGGAACAATTCCTGGCCCTTGGGGAGCTGATGATCAAGCACATCTATAAAGGATAAAAAACTGTGATCTAGTTTTAAGCTTTTTCTATTTCTATCCCCTTTCCCTTGCAATTTTATTTTTATTTATTTTTTTCTTACTCTTGGTGACACCTTTATTTACAAGCAATAACTGTTCCAAAATGGATTATGATGTAACGCACAGCTGTAAGGAACTCCAAAACTCTGTTATGTACCTCAAAAGAACTTATTGTATCTTGATTATTCACCAATAAAACCGAATTGAATTGAATTGAACAAATGCTTGTAAAAGGAATAGCAGAAGTTTTAATAAAACTAAAAATAAACAGAAATGTTCACACAAAGGTGTTCTACTCGCTGGTGTACTTGGTTTTAGTAAATTTCTAGGAAAACTCCAGATTATCCAGCATCATTCAAACACGATCGCTTATTATGCTTAAAATGGGTATATTTCCCCTAGAATTCTCTTTTTTGATTGATTTCAAAAAGGGACCATCCATAAACCAGGAGGGCGGAGGGGTTCAGCGATTGTCTACGCTCCACACAAAAAAGTGTTTTTTTTTTCACCAATAACAAATTTCATTTTATGACTATAATATTTATAAATTTATTATTTTATGTCAATATTAAAATTGGATGAATCTAGAAATGATAATCTTCCCAAGATTAATGAAATATTAATGTGCAGCATTTCCCCACGAAAACAGCATGACTTGGAAAAAAAAAGTTCTCCGGTCCAGCTCAAAATTTTTCTGGGAGTTCCTTGGCAGAAATAGTTAGACCCGTATTTTTTTGTTTGGCTATTAGTATGACGTACGTCGTGTTAGGGTGGTCCGAAAAATTGCCATTTTTGCCGATTTTTGCAAAAACCACAATTTTCAAAAAAAAAAAAATCATAGCTCCGCACCATTTCAACCGTTTTTTGCTGTCTTGGGCGCAAACAAAAGGTGCTTTCAAGGAAAAATAGTTAAAAGTTGCAACTAACTAGCCTCACATTTTGAAAGGTCAAATAAAAACATAAAATGCTCTTTTGAAGGTCACGGGACCAAAAAGTCTTTGTCTGAAAATATTTTTTATCAGATTCCTCGGAAAATTTTACAAAACATATCAAAAAATTGTGAATTAATGTTTTTAATAATCCAAGATATTTTTTTTTTAGAAACTCAAAATTCAAATTTTATTTTTTTTATTTTAAAAAGTTAGATGATGTCTCTGTTTTTACATAAAACAATATTTTTAGTATTTAAATCCAAATTATCAAGCTAATTTGTAGTTTGACTTTATTTATAGGCGCCTTTTTCTTGTTTAAATATTTACTTAGGATTTTTTTTAACTAACTTGAACATATTGTTCAAACATCGATTTCGGCACTGAATACCTACAATACAATAAACTTTGTTCGGAATTGGGAATGGAAAGCATGAACTCTGATCATTGTTGTCACTTTTCTTATGAAAGATGTTTCAATCTTGACACTCCCTTAAAATTGATTTAAGTGCGAAAACTGGCCAAAGCCGACTAAATTAAACATTTGTAATTATAACTTGGGTCTCCAGCAATCAAATTCAACCAAACTTCGCGACAATGCACAGGATGGTCAGCCAAACAAAACGCGTTTTTTTTATTGTTTACATTGCGTGCTCTGTTTTTTGTTTACTCAAACATCAAAATGCATTTTTCTCGTCAAAAAGCGACGTGCGACAAAATAGAACGACAGCGTCGATATGTCCTTGAAATCGATCTCTCGCATAAATGAACAATAGAAATAATTACAACAGTTTCCGAAACTAAATGACTAATAAACGAAGTTTACCAGTATCACAAGGACAAGTAGGTACGATAAGTATTTTAATTTATTTGAAATTTTGAATAATAAACAAATTTAAACAATAAGAATATACATTAAAAAAATCATTTCTTCAACAGGGGAGAACACATTCTACTGGCACTACGTTTTTCGGCACGAGCAAGACAATAATAACTCCGTAACTTCGCGATTGATCGTTGAACGAAGTAGCAGAAGAAACAAGGGGAAAACTGAATCGCAATCCTGACATTACATAAACTCGAAGATTATCTTCTTGGTATTGCCTTGTTACTGAATGAGAAGTAGACAGTAGATTGGTTTGTTGAGATTAAACATGTTGTTTGTATTGATGATCAATACTTTATGGATGACATCCGGAGTCGAAGTTGCTTCAAAGGCTACCCCCGACTTCGCAGGTCTGGAGACACCAAAGTAAGATCGAAAATACAATTGTTTGTAAACATTTTATTCGAGTGATTGCAGTTTTTATCAGTCAAACTCATGTAACATGGCCAACCTTATCAATGAGCAATGCAACATGAGACTGATACAAAATTATGCAATTATTTTTAGCGCAAAAAACAACTATCAGCAACATTTTTCTTGTCCTGATAACAAAGCTCATTCAATGCTCTAAGTTGTCTACATCTAGGCTATTTCCACGTTCAGCAAAAGCTAACCACTAAAAGCGGTTTTAATCAGAACCGCCACCATCACGATCCAAACTCCAAGCTGCACTTTCAACCCTTGAACCCCGTTCAGCGCCTTGCTAATCCACTTCTCGTGATGAACGACGTCCATGTAGACGCCGGGGAAGTTCGGATGGGCACAGCCGGCTCCGAAGCTCACAATTCCCGCCACCCGATTCTGGCAGATCAACGCCCCGCCGGAATCTCCCTGGCAGGCGTCCCGACCTGGCGCGGCCGCACACATCATTCCCTTCGCCAGCGTTCCCTGGTAGGCGGCGTTGCAGTGCTCGAAACTAACAACCTCCAGGTTGACCCGCTGCAGCGTCGGACTGACCTTGGTGCTGTCCGCGGCCGTAACGCCCCAGCCTGCAAGCGAGCACAGTTGACCGGCTGCGGGCGCAGCCGAGGCACGTTTCGTTGGGTAGAGTGTGGCAGTTTTGACAAAATCTGAGGTTACTCGTACCAGGGCTAGGTCGTTGGCCAGCGTGGCCGGGCTGTACTTGTCGTGGACGGAGATGGTGCGGGCTTGTCGCACCTGACGCGTTGGAGCGCCCATTTTTGGCAGGATGTTCAGGTCGTCGGCCATGGCTTGGATCTGTTCAGGAAGGGATTGGATTTATTGAATTAGTGACTACCGCCTCAAGTTTATTTTTGGCTTCACTCACCATCGAAACACTCATCGGCACGCCCCTCCTATCGGTAACGCAGTGCGCCGCGGTCAGCACGTGCTGCATGGTCAGCAGGGTGCCGCCACAAAAGTGGGCCCCATTCGTGACCAACTGCAGCGAAACCTTTGACGGAAACTCGCCGATCGTGGCCGGGGTTCCGCCGACGATCCGCGGGAACCAAATGGGCTTCCCTTCGGCGTCAAAGTGCGGATGTTTGTACAGCGGAATTCCCGCTTCCAGCGGAGACGGTGGTGATGGGGTCGTGGCCAACGGCGGCAGGGCTTCCATCGGAGACGGCGGTGGTGGAGTTGTGGCCAACGGTGGCAGGGAACTCACGGAATCGAACGGCATCGGCAGCGTTACGTTGGTGGAGTTGTTCAGCCATGGTGGGGACGCCAGCGGCGGTTGATGTTGCTGGTGCACGACCACGTGGGTGATGTGCGTTACGTAGGTCACATTGGTGGCATTCTGTCCCAAAGCGGGAACAACTGCAAAGAATTTGAAACAAGTCACGTGACACTTTCAAAACTCGGATTGCATTAAATGCAAAGGCTTACTAAGTGAAAGCAAACACAACAACGCAGAGCTGACCAAGAGTGCCATTTTGAGTGGACTCGATGTCGAACGGCAACTGATGTGATGGGACTAGAGAGAGACATCTTGGAAACCTCAGCCCCGGCAAAGGGATTTTGAAATCGATACGGCGCGATTCTTATCAAATTCGAAAGCCCACAAGCTTCTTGATAAGGAGTGGTGTGGCCGGCATTTAGTTGCTGGTTTTGTTGTGATTTTAGATATCAGGTGTTACCAGCCGTTATGGAGAAAAGAAGTACCATTTTTTTGAGTTGCAAACAAGTTGCAAACGCCTTTTGGTATGTCGACCATTTAGTACTTTTCGAGAAATCGAATTTTTGAAGTTTGGTGGGAAATATTTCCAAAACTATGAACGTTTTAAAGCAATCGGTTCATATTCTTTTTATTGCTAAACAAACGCTCCAAATTTCAACTAATTTGGATACACCAGTAAATAAATGTAGTTAAAAACAAAAAAGCGAATTGCAAATATCACATTTGTGCATTGATAGTGATCACAAGTGTGCACATAATTCTCATTTAAATTGAAATAAGCTTAAATTAATAGTTTTTCTGACTTTTTCAGTATATTTTCAATATTAACAGATGGATTTGCTTTTGAAAAATTTGTATCAAAATGTATCATATTGTGGAACATAAGCGAACTTCCAAAATCGGCTTTTAGCTTCTTGTAAGGTTTGTTGAGTTTAACAAAACCAGGGCTGCGGAGTCGGGTCATATTTCAAACGACTCCGACTCCGACTCCGACTCCGGCTTTCTCAGATTAGCCGACTCCGACTCCGACTCCGGCTCCGGCTTTCAACAAATGGTTGGCTCCGACTCCGACTCCGACTCCGGCCTACAAACTCTAGCCGACTCCGACTCCGACTCCGACTCCGACTCCAGCTTTCAACAAATGGATGGCTCCGACTCCGACTCCACATATTTTTAAATGTTCCAAAAGTTATTTAACTATTATTAGTTAATTATTTTTAAAACATTGATAAATAGGATTATTTAAATACTCTCTAAGCGTCATGTTTTTCTCAAGAAAAATAAGTTAAGTAAAAGTAAAGTAAAGTAAATAAACGGAAAAAAGTTTCTAGGTTACAAGTTTTATACGTTATGGAAACAGAAATCAAAAAATATCTTCAGTTTTAGAGGCATTTTGAGAAATAAAGTTTTGTAAGTAAATTTGGATTTATTTGCTTAACCTCAAATTTGAAAATATTTTTTTCAAAGCTAATAAATTTAAATATTAAATTGTTATTTTTGAATGAATAACTAAAAAAACCTGGCCTTAATGATCTATTGTACATTAAAATTCAATTTGCTCACTTTCAGGCTGACATTTGTAAAAAGCACAGTGACAGGCACCTTGTTCTTAAATGACAATTTTAAACGAAACATTTTTTTGTTTTTTTTTTTAAGACGTACATGGACATCACGCCATGGCTGAAGGAGATAAACTTAATCCACCTATGTGGTTGGAGCCTTCCTCACAACAATGGCTGTACACAAGTTTCATCTATTTTATAGATCCGGCTTCCAAAAAGTACATCGATATCACTTAAGAGGCCATATCTCGAGGCAGGGTTGCCAGATCTTCAATGTTTTGGACTCGTTGGAAAGGTCTTTTGATAACCTAACCAACAATAGGTCGGATGGTGGATCCGGACAAAGTTTACATACATTTAAGTGAGATCCGGCTTCAAAAAAGTACATCAATATCACTTAAGAGGCCATATCTCGAGACAGGGTTGCCAAATCTTCAATGTTTAAGACTCGTTGGAACGGTATTTTGGTAACCTAACCAACAATGGGTCGGTTGGTGGATCCGGACAAAGTTTACATACATTTAAGTGAGATCCAAATATATGTGAAAACACATTTTTATACATAACTTTTGAACTACTTATCGAAACTTCATTCTGTATAAAACTCGATCTATGGGACCCTAAACCAAGTCGAATGCAACAAGTTCGGGTCAAATCGGTTCAGCCAGTGCCGAGAAACATGAGCTAGTTTGTTGGTCACATACATACATACACACACATACACACACACATACACACAGACATTTGTTCAGTTTTCGTTTCTGAGTCGATATGTTTACATGAAGGTGGGTCTACGACGTTTTTATACGAAGTTCATTTTTAGAGCAGGATTATAGCCTTACCTCAGTGAGGAAGGCAAAACAAATATCCACATTTAAAATATTTTCTAAATTACAAATATTTCATTTAGTTAAGGTACATTGTACATTGATATGCAATAATTATTACCTTCCGTCATATTGGCGTGGGACAAACAGTATGAGAAAATTCTTACCAGTTGATATTATTTTGATTTTGTTTTTTTAATAATATTCGAAAAATAAATTAAAATCCTATGTTTTGTTCTACACTTTTTTTATTAGTTCATTTTTGTACTGAATTCTTGAGATTTGTTCAACGATAATTTGCAACGATATCAAAATAGTTTACCTAAAATCAACAACAACATCGACAATCAATGATTATTTCAAAATTTGTTGCAACTTGTTTTGATATTTTTTGTCAGTTTCAATTATTTTAAATGCAACACTTTGATTTTCTTGTACTCAGTTATAAACAAAATGCGCATGTTGAGTTCCAAGTAAGAGGTTGTTATTATCGTTGATTATTTGTTACAAAAGTTAAACTGTCAGTGACTTTTTTCGATTTGCAAAAACAATGATTACTATTTATAATCTTTTTATGTACCTCGTAATTTTTTCCTCAA
This sequence comes from Culex pipiens pallens, assembly GCF_016801865.2. Lineage (NCBI taxonomy): Eukaryota > Metazoa > Arthropoda > Insecta > Diptera > Culicidae > Culex > Culex pipiens. Next base: position 48,495,688 of record NC_068937.1, on the reverse strand, counting down.
AAATTATTTAACTTAAAACTTCCAAGACATATGCTATCGGGGTAAAAGATGACTGTGTGTGTACTTTTTTCAGAAATAACTGGATGAAATTTGGTCAAATTTGAATTGAAAAGGCACATAAATATAGACAAAAGGAAGCATTCAAGAATTGATAAATCAATTAAAAATAAAAGATGTTTGGTAAATTAAGCTGTTCTAAAGGAAATACTGAACAATTAAAAAACATATTTTTTGATAAATTTAAGATAGTTCCGGCTCCGACTCCGACTCCGGGTTATCAGAAATCTTCGGCTCCGACTCCGACTCCGACTCCTGCTCTTAAAATTTAGCCGACTCCGGCTCCGACTCCGACTCCAGCTGTTCGAGTTTTGACGACTCCGACTTCGACTCCGACTCCAGGTCCCCAAAAAGACCCGACTCCACCGACTCCGGCTCCGACTCCGACCCATCCCCTACCGGTCAGTGTTCCCAGTGAGTAGATTTACTCTTTGAAGAGATCTGGCTCATCACCTTCCGCTTACAAGGCGAAACACATAACCTCACGGCCCCGGTAGATCGGGAATAAACAAAAACGAGAGCACGCAATGTAAACAATAACAATGTGCATCGTCCTGAAGTTTGGTTGAATTTGGTAGCTGGAGTTCTAAATTATAACTGAAAATGTTTACGGTAATCGAGCTCGTTCCTGTGTCAAACTTATTCTGACCTGAAATCCCTTTGGCCAATTATCGCACTCACATCAATTTTCAGGCTGAGTCAAGATAGCACGACAAGATTGAAACTTCCCAAATTTAGTTTTCGGCTTATCAGTCCCAGTAGCAAGTAGAACGATTTTTTTTTATGCCCGACGTTTCGATAAATATATTTGTTTCGCTTTGTGTAATTCATGTATGTTTTAATTTAATCATGTATTATGTCTTGTTTGCAGAACCCTTGAAAATGATATTATATATATCGAAACGTCGGGCATAAAAAACAAAGTTTCGATAAGCTGAAAACTAAATTTGAGAATTGATCCACCAGTCGATAGCACAACTTCTTTCATATGAAAAGTGACAACAATGCACGGAGTTTTTCGGTTATTATTGAATATCTCTGGATTGAAATCAAATTTTGGGGATCTGTGAAGGTCAAAAGGTGAGGCATTGTGAGCTGAACGAAATGGCTTTCTTTACTCAATTTGGCCCAAAATGCTCGTACGAAAAGTTAGCACGACAGCGACGAACTATGGTCCCCTTGGAACAAGCTGTCAAGTAATATAGCTTCTTCTTTGTGAACAACGACATCACAAAATTTAAATTTTAGGATCCAATTAAGTGACACTTGAAAAAAAATATTTCAACGATCGAAATTTCTTTCATAGTTTTGGAAATATTAGTTCTCAGAAACTATTTTTCCAATTATAAAAGTCCTGAAAAAAGAATTGTATGATATTTTATCAGCCATCAAATTTTTTTTGTGGTTTGCTTTTCTTTCAAGTAAGTATTTTTAAAATGCTAAAACCAAAAGAAATCTAAAATATACACCGTCGATTGCTGTGAATCGGGACTTAAGTCTGATCAAGGACAACTGATTTTCAAGTAATAAGACAAAACCAATGAAAATCAATACACTTTGTTTATTTTATTCATATAGTCTTAAATCGTGTTAACTATAACCTTAAACATCCAACGGTGACCACCCGGCCGGCGGCACATCGGTCCTCACCAGCTGCTGCTCGATCCACCCGTTGAAGAACCGAATCTGCGTAAACGTCGGCGGGTTGTTCGCCGTGCCACAGTTGAGCCCAAACGACAGCAGCCCGGTCAAATCCCCGTCGCAGTACAGTCCCGAGCCGATGTTTCCGGTGCAGGGTGCGGGCCCGGTGGCGGCCGCCACTAGGTTCCCGGCGCAGATCATACTTTCCGTAACGGGGGACAGGTGGCGCACAAAGTTGCACTGGTCGCGGTCGTTGATGACAGTTGGGATGGATCGCTGCTGGACGTCAACTACCTGGCCAGCGGCCGCCGTTTGACCCCAGCCAACCATGTGACAGGTGAAGCCATTTCCGACGATCCTGGTGCGGCGGAAGGCGGGCTCGATTTCGTTGCTTGGCAGGGGGAGCGGTTCCTGGAGCTGAGAAGGGAAGTTTGGATTAGAGCGGGGAAGGACTTGAAAAAGTCTTGAACTTACTCGAATCACGGCGATGTCATTCTCGTACGTGTGTGCCTTGAAGTTCGGATGGACGTAGATCACCGACGCAAGTCGGGTTTCCCGCGTTGGAGACACTGGGTTCAGCATGATGTCCCCGGTGTGAACCCGAACCAGCCGCGGGTTGTACAGGTGGAAGGTTCCGTTGAGGACGCACTGAGCCAGCGTCACTACGTGACGCTCGTCAATGACAGCCGCACCGCAGATCGGCCGGCCAATGGTTCGGATGAAGGCAACGGCAGGGAAAGCTCCTTGGACCGTTGGCGTGCCACCGATCATAAACTGTTCCGGTTCCTCATCCGGGATGACGAAGGAGGATGCGGATGCTAGCAGAAAGAATAGCAGGAGCAGACTTTTCGTCACGAGTTTAGCCATCTTGTCGTATCGAACGTTCAACCACACTAACCAAGTCATGGACTCAGCCTGCAATACGCCATCAGCGATAGCGACCGAAATCGGTAATCCGCCTGGATAAAGATAGGAATTCGAGGGCAACAATTCGTCATACATCAGTTTTGATAAAATGGGTGTTTATTGAATCATTCGTTAAATTTTCACGAAACACGATTGACGATCTGCTGATCGATCCAGCGATTGAAGAAGCGCACCTGTGTAAACACCGGAGGATCATTCGCAATGCCACAGTTGACCCCAAAGGAAAGCAGTCCGGTCAGCTCCTCGTCACAGTAAAGCGGCGATCCCAGGTTTCCACTACAGGGTGCGTTAGCATTCTGGTAAAGGTTTCCACCACAGATCATGCTTTCGCGGACATTACCAGCGTGGATGTTGATCTCGTTGCACAGGTCTCGATCCAGAATCTCAACATTAAGGAATCGTTGATCCAGCGTTGACGATCCCAGTGGGGTCTGAAATGGTGCCCTTCTTACCTCACATCTACTCTATCAGGATTACAAGATGTACTTACCCCACGCTGCAAACCCCACCCGGGCATCTCGCAGTACGCTCCATTCGGTACGATCCGACTTCTCCGCCGTACAACATCTACCGTATTGGCAGGCAAATGGAACGGTCTATCAACCCGTACCAGTGCCAGATCATTCCGGTGGTTGTGCACGGTATAATTCGGATGCACGATCACTTCCAGCGCATCGCGCGTCTGTCGATCGTACGACGCCGGAACGATGTTAATGTCCCCGGCGATAACCTCAATCTCGGTGGTGTTCAACCGGCGCAGCTTCTCAACATCGTAGACGCACTGGGCAAGCGTTAGCACAAACTCCGGGTGGATTACGGCCGCTCCACAATATCGGAGGGCGGATGTGCTGAGGAAGGCTGCCGACGGAAAGGTTCCCCAGGGTGAGGTCGAACCTCCTACGAGGATGGGTTCCAGGAGCTTGGCATTGAGCGCCATTGGGAGGACTAGCAGCACCGCCGTGAAGAACTTCATGATTGATCAGGTGGTCGGAAGAGACTGGTGATAGCTTCGCAGACACCAATAAGGTAGCGCATCGATCACTATCTTATCGGCGAAACGGTAGTCGTCGATGAACGGGCTTGTTGGACACTACCTGTCGGAAACTATTGACGCATCCATCATCGTTGGGACAAATTCAATTAAGGTGAACATGCCGACTGTTTGCTCTAGTTTTGGAGAACCATTTACCATTAAGTAAATACCTGGGAAACATGGGTAAATCAGAGCTGCTTATCAGGATTCTTATCAAGAGCTAGAATCCTTTAAGCTGGAAAACCTTTAGATTTCTGATGGCGTCAAAACATGACAAAAGGATGCGCAATACATTTCTCTACAGGAATGTGACTAACAAATTTCTTCTGCCCTACGAGGAACATTTCTCAACCTCACCCAGTAGTTGTACCAACTTGCCAAACACGTCAATGGGTCGTATATCTTTGCTACGATAAAGAACTTCTAAGTCCAGAGCTAAAAACGGTTTGTTATCAGTGCTGAGCGGTTGACCAGTGCACGGTCCAAAGTATCCGTCAGTGTCGAACCGACCACGAAGATGGCGACAACCGAGCGAATTCTCCGAATCACGTGGCTGATTGCAGGTATGGAGTGTTTTCCCCTCAAGATATAATTCCACGTGTACTAATCTCCAGCTTCTCCAACAGCCCTGGTTCTGCCCTCAGCTATTCAAGCAGCGGACATCAACCCCTTCCTGGCAGGAGGAACTCCCTCCCCGATCGGAGCGCATCCGGCCCACATCGGAATCAACATCGGCCAGAATGTGTTCTGCGGTGGAACGATCCTCAACCAGAACCACATCCTAACGTCCGGCAGCTGCGTCCTGGATGGCCAGAACAACCTGCGAGCCGCCGGCGAGTTCCTGCTTCGGATCGGAGTCATCACGATCGACGCGACCACGCCCTGGATGGGCGTCATCCGGGTGTTTGTCCACCCCCACTACAACCCGTTCACGTTCGAGAATGACATCGCGATCCTGCGCACCAACGGCGACATGACCTTCCCGGTGGTGGCTACCCCGCACATGGCCCCAGCCGAACTGATTGACCGGATCGTACCGGAAAACGCCGCCTGCGAGGTCGTCGGCTGGAATTGGCTGCCCGGGACGCCCAGCATGAACCTGCAGCAGCTCGGCGTGACGGTGTACCCGCGGACCGCCTGCCAGACCATGTTCCAGGGAATGATCCGGGACTCGATGATGTGCGCGGCGGCTGCCCAGGCCAACCAGGGCATGTGCGTTGCGAACCGCGGAGGTGGGCTGTACTGCAACGGTCGGCTCACCGGGGTGGCCTCGTTTGGGTTCGGATGTGCGGCCAACAGTACGGCGACGGTGTTCACCCAGGTGCGCTACCACCGGCAGTGGATACAGCAGCAGTTTGGGCGGGCGGACAATCCGGGACCGGGGCCGACGCCGATGCCGGGAGTTGATGGGTAAGGGGTGGATGGGATTTGATTGGGGTTTAATTAATAGTTTATTTTTATTTCAGTGCAACTTCGCTCAAGCAATCCGCCGTTGCGTTCCTGTTGGCAGCCATGATGGTTATTCTTTTGAGATAGTTTCATAAAGTTATGTTTAATAAAAATAAAGGAAACCATTTTTTGTGAGTTTTTATAATCCTTATTGAGCGTCATCTTCGTTATGAATAATTTGTAAAGAAAGAATACTGAGGATACAAGATGAAACAACTCTCTAGAAATGACAGTTTAATCCTGAGATATTCGACAAAAATCGATTCATCTCTACGTTTTCACCCTTTCAGAAGGAACTTTCTGAATAGCAGCCAGCTGTAGGAAACTTTCTCAGCTTTTCGAACATTTCATTTCCAACTTTTTTTCCAAGTGTTCAAAGAGCCAATGAAGTTGCATTTCCAACTTTGTATAAAAATGTTTATTCGTTGTCTTGTTTTTGATTCTTGAGCATAAGTATGACTCTTAAACTAATCTAAAGTGATCTAGAAGTTTTAAATCCAAGTTGGCGGCCAAAACAGCGGTGATGAATTATTGAAAAAGTGTATTTTTTAAATTTAATGGCAATCAACCAGTCTAAACTGGGGTCGCAGAACTCGATTCTGATGTTTAAAGTAAGAAAATAAGAAAAAATGAAAAAAAAATTGTTCATGATTCGATTATTCGAAATTTAATACAAACCTTCAGATAATCTAAACTTCGGATATTTGAGGCTTCGGATACTCGAGTCTGGACTGTCCAGATTTTTTTTGCTGTTTATGGGATCAGTTTCGCTAAAAAAACAGCTGCCATAATCAATTATGGACTGGATCAACGATTTTTGTCAAATTCAAAATTTTCAAACAATGAAAAAAACAGTATTGGAAGCTGTGACAAACGATAACAGCATGAGCATGAGCATGAGAGACCACCCATGGTTGTCCTTCTCCGGCGCTGAACAGGACCGTGATATTCAGCTTAACCGATCGTACGCTTCAACAATCTGATGATGTTTCTCTTATCAACAGCATGCATGAATGCTCATCAAAACTAGAACTGCCGCAGATAGGTAACAGTCGTTGACCACCAACGGCGCCCGCCATGTCAGTTTGTAGATCTCGAGGGGGTGGGACGGGAATGTAAGTTAGCACAGGCTGCTACCAAGGCTGGGTTCTATACGATATCCACACCCCCGCGTGTGCCGGAAAAGTACTTCTACTTTATATTTTGTTAGTAGGGAAGGGTAATGGTCAGGATTCATCATAGAAGATGATGATGTGACCCAAATAATCGTTAAGTTTTGTTTAATGGGGTGATGTATTATTCCCAAGGCAAGCAATTGGATGCTGCTGTTGAAGCTGTGACAAACGATAACACGAAAAATACCTGGAAAGTCTGATGCTTTTACATTTTATATTTATATTTTTCAGAGAGTGAAACTATGTTGGAAAATTTTCAAAAATAATTCCGTTTGTTTCGACAAGTTTGCAAACAAATCGAGCCAAACATTTCATTAAGGCACAAAACCAAAAAGTAAACATTCGCGATTATTCCACTATTCCATTCATTAGTGCACTCTGTACATGCCCTCTAAGAATCAGATTGATAACAAACAATTTCCGATTGAAAAAATCAAAAACACATAAGGGCACAATGTTCACTTCAAACAAAAAAAGGTTCAAATGTGCCCTTTTTTCTTCATTAGTTTTTCATAGTTGAGTAACTTATTGTGTTTTAAAGTGAACATTGTTCCTCGTTATTTCAAACTAAACAAAAGGGCCCATATATATAATTAAAAAGAAAAATACTGTGACATCGCTTTAGTGCCCTTCTAGTTCTCTTCGAAATTGCATTGAGGAGGGACCAGTTGGAAAGTTAAAGGAGCCTATTAAAGAGATTTTTTTTTAAATTATGAGTTTTATTGCAAAAATCTACATAAATTAAGCATTGCAGAAGTTTTCTCGAATCGCGTTTTTTTTTGTTTTGTGCCCTAATGAAATGTTGGGCTGGAAATTCACTGGTAGGCTAATTAAAAAATTAGAAATGCGATGGGAAATCATTTTTTTTGTTAATTTGAGATTTAATCAGCTGCAACTGCAAAAAACTATCGATCAAAACTGATTGTTTTGAATTGCTGTCATTGAGTTGTACAAATCTGACTTTTTACCATTCATTATGAGTGTACTGAAACTAAATCTCGAAATTATGTTCGATTGAATCAAAACTCGAGAACAATTTTTGTGCATATAAGCCATATTTGCTGTTCGAGTTTAATCGAACTCGTTTTCGGGAGTTAGACTTAGAATAGGGTTGAGTAGTCATTCATGAGGCACTTTTGGTTTATAACATTCAATGATTTCTTTCATCAGCATTCAATAATGAACTTTTTGTTGCATTTTCTTTGTATTAGTATGAGACCGATCCGACCTCTAGAGTCAGAGTTATTAAACTGTCTCATTGTGGTCGCACTTGGCCGGAACAATGGGAAAAGTGGGTAACAATGAGACACTCTACTTCTGGAGCTTTTTTTTTAAAAAAAGGTCCAATAAACCAAATTTTCAGTTTTTGCTTTTTGGGTGTTTTTTAATACCCCTGACTCAAGGCGGTTTCAAAAACACCCAAAAAGCAAAAACTGGAAATTTGGTTTATTGGACCTTTTCAAAAAAAAAAAGAAAAAAATTTCAGACTTCAATACTTTTCTAGCAAATCTGTACCCTACAGCGGTTTATTTTTGAATTTGTGATTATCAGTAAATTCATTTTAAACATCTTAGCGTGTAAAACAATATGGTTTAATCAATCATGATGGGTTCGACTTTCATCAAGTTGTGATTAGAAACATATTCTCTAATCAGGACTGTTTCTACGAACTAATTATCATTCCATTCAGTCGGTTTATGAAATTACAGATTCTAATTTATGATAACTGGACCCAGTCATACATTGTTATAACTCAAACCTATATATTTATCATCAATTTGTCAAGAGTTCAGTGTGTCTGAAGATTTAAATCAAGATGTACACACAAATTTTGAGTATAGTAATTTGCTTGACCCTGACCGTCTCAGTATCAGCAGCCCCCTCTCGATCGGAAATCGGAGAAGCATTACAATTTACGGCAGGCCTATTCAACGATGACATTACGGTGCTTGGACAATATCCTTCTTACGTATTTATCAAAACCGCGGCTTTGCCGCGTTGTGGAAGAGCGGTTGTCGATGAAAGCCACATCATAACATTAGCCCAGTGTGTTCTTGACGGTAACTTCCGCGTCTACAATCCCCGGTTGGTGGAAGTAATTGCTGGAGACTTGTTGTGGTTTCCTGCCTCGGCGACCCGTCGAACCCGATTGGCTTCGGCGATTTACGTTCACCCCAACTGCACTGCGCACACCTTGGAGAACGACATTGCTGTGATTCGGGTATGATTAACCATCGTTAAAGTATCCTAATCGTAAAGTTTTCGTTTTCAAATTCTACACGGAGAAAAAAGAGTTCCCAAAATCGTGAACAAGCGTTCATGAAAATGGGAACCACGAACAAAGTGTTCAAATTTCATGGTACGTTTTTCAAAATCGTACCATGGGATTTGAACACTTTGTTCGAGGTTCCTAATTTCATGAACGCTTTTTCACGATTTTGGGAACTCTTTTTTCTCCGTGTAGTTACAAGAACCGTTCAAGCTTCCCAGTAACGAAATTCATCCGACAATTCGCAGAACACGTATCGTTGGAATCGATCACGTTTGTGAAAGCGTAGGGTGGGGCTTCGAGGGTGGCGTCTCGCTACAAGCTGCCTTACAAATGATAATAAGCGATCGAGATTATTGCAGTTTTGTGCGGCATCTTAAAACGGTGGCGGAAAGCATGGTTTGCGCGGATAATTTGCGCCCAGGACAGTCGATTTGTGCGGGAAACATCGGTATGGTTTTGTACTGTGATGGAGAAGCGACCGGACTACTTTCTTTTGGGATGAACTGTGGAGCACCAAACGACCCTCCAACCTATATGCAGATTCGTTACTTCAACAAATGGATCGACCAACAGCTGGTGAGGACGGATGTTCCACCAATTGGGTTGTCTCCACTGGATTACTAAACTTAAGATTAGTTTCCAATAAAGGTTGAACGTCACCCTGCAAATTAAATACGGTGTCAGAGCGACAGACATAATTGTAATCGTCTTGATACTCGATATCTTGGCGTGGTGTAAATATGTTACTGCTTACCACAGTTTTGGTCGGAGATTCCATAATCCATGAGCTAGATCTAACTGATTCCACGAACTTCAGTTTTTAATCAGCGATAGCTAAACTAAACAAATACAAGGTAGCGACTCAAACCTTCATGTTTAATCCCTTCATTCTAATTACTTTTAACTTATCGAGTCTAGACTTAGTCTTGCTCTAAGAAGTCAGTGCGTTTCCCACTCCGTTGCGTCAAGATGTGCGTGCTACTTCGATCAGCCTGGTTCAGCTGCCTTCTTCTGATCCTCTACGTATCGGCAGCACGCTCTTCACCAGAACTACCAGAAGACACAGCTGAATTTGCTGGAGAACCCTTCAACGATCGGTCCCTTCGTACGTGTTCATCCGAACCGAGACTCGTCAACGGTGCGGCGGGGCCGTGATTGACGAAAGTCACATCGTGACGTTGGCACAGTGCGTGCTGGATGGAAACTTCCACGTGTTTAACCCAAGGCTGGTTCGAGTATTCGCCGGAGATCTGCTGTGGTTTCCCGCATCCGCGACTCGTCAAATGCGACTGGCTTCGGTGATCTACGTCCACCCGAACTTTAAGGCGCACACGCTGGAGAACGATATCGCCGTGTGTTCGGACCAGCAGGTACGGACAACTGAATTTTCAAAGCAGCTTTCTAGTGTAGCAGCTTAAAACTAAAATAGTTCAATTTATTTAGCATTTAGAATATCAAATTTTAGGTTACAAATTCACTTACATGAACAGTTTTCCTCCTACGCCTGTTTCTCACTGTAAGTGCTAATGTTCGCTGTTGGGCATTAGTTTGCCACTAATAAATACAAATTTCGAATTAGTTTTAAAATAAAGTGAATAGCCAATCATACTCACAGGCTCAATTATTCAATTATACGGTAAATTGACCTGCTTTCGTGACCAGTACACGTCTCACGTGGTGGATAAGTAAAGCTATGAACAAGATTGTCCGTTCGACGCAGTGGTGAACGCAGAACGCTGTGCCAGTTCGATTTTTCCATCAACTGTCAGTCGAACAATCTGCAGGGGTTGCTTTGTTCAATGGTCGATGACTGGCAGGCTATGATGACAGGCGCAAAATTTTGCGTTTGCGTTCAGGCCTGACGGACAATCTTGTTCTTACCTTAAGAGCTAGTTTTGGAGAACAAATAAATCAAAATCGGCCCTAAACCGGCAATAAGCGAGACCTACTACTAATCCGAAGTTATACAATCAATTATATACCCGAAATTTGCTTAACTTTTTGAGAAAAACGAAATATTATAAAAATCTTTAGAACACGCCTTATTTGTTCAAGAGCTGGACTGTTTTTATCCCTATTCTCTCGGTTTACATGATTATTCGTTGCGGACCGCCTTTCCGGCCACCGAGTTCTTATTATGCGTTCCCTTTTGCCTGTCGTGTTTCACGTGCTGCGCTAGGATGGTTCATCGCGGTGCCAACACCGTGATTAGGGTGAGTTTGAGGTCGGTTGAGTGCCAGTCAACCCTCTGGCACCACTGTAAAGTCTAGAACGTTTGACAGTCACCAAAACCTCGAAGAGCCCACGTAGTAGTATTAGTGAAGAGCCCACGTTGTTTATCGTGGGCTCTTCACTAATACTGCTGCGTGGGCTCTGTGAGTGTAGCAGTATTGGTGTTGTCTGTTTGTTTACACCAAATCTTCAAGAAACATCACTTTTTGTGTGTGCAAATCTGTTACGAAAAAAGATGAGAACTGTTGCTTCCGATTGACCGGGAAGATTTGCCGGGTAGTACTGGACCGGGGACTGGCCAAGTCCCGCTGTAGATCCTTCCGAACAACTCGCTGCAATCTCCGGCAGGGATTAACCGACCAAGTGCAGAAACATCCGTGATTCCGGTGATTGTGGCGGAGCTGGTCTTTCCGAGCATCCTTCGATAACCTTCTCCGAGGACTGGACTGAAACGAAGGAATCGCGTGCTTGTGTAGAATCCGACCTTTTGTGGAATCACAAGAAGTTCATCGCGAAGTGGTTCGAACAAATCTGAACTTCTAACTTGCAAAACTATCTTTATCGCAATTTTGCGGGACATTTATCCATAGTCTCTGGCAAAAAGGGTCCTTCGAGAACTTGTGTTTGGAAATCCGTCCCGTGTCGTTATTTTTCATGGAAATCATTTCAACATTATAAAATTTTGCCTTTTTTACCACGCGGTTTGTTTATTTTCAAATTTTGACAGCAAATGCGTTCTTCATCTTCTTTGTTGTCTTCATGTTCGCGTCGAACATTTAGGTTTCATAAACATGGCCGTCGTGACAGAGGGCTGGTGCCAGTGCTTAACTAATTGTTATGGTATTTCTAGCTTCAAGAGCCGTTCAACCTCCCAAGCAATCATATTGAGCAAGCCTTCCGAAGGACTCGAATCGTCGGCAACGATCACGTTTGTCAGAGCGTTGGATGGAGAACTGTAGATGGCGTATCCCTACAAGCTACTATACCGATGCCGATACGCGATCGTGATGTTTGCAACCATGTCCGTTACCTTGAACCCGTTACGGAAAGAATGATTTGTGCCGGTAATCTGTTGGCGCAGGGAGTTGCTCCATGCCCCGGGAACATCGGTTCCGTCTTGTTTTGTGACGGAGAAGCAACTGGTCTGCTTTCTTTCGGTATGAACTGCGTTACAGCAAACGATCCTCCGACCTTCACGCAAATCCGCTACTTCAACAACTGGATCGATCAACAGCTGACAAGGACAGATGTCCCTCTCATGAATTGGTCCCCACTAGATGTCTAAGTAAAAGACGAGCTTGTCAATAAAGATTTATTCGAACTCAACCATTTCCTTCAAACATTTACATCGGAATCGGCGCCCAGCCCGGTGGTGGACTGTCGGTACGCGTAAACTGCGTATCGATCCACTGGCGGTACTGTCTGACGTCGATGTAGACACCGGGTTGGTTCGCGGCTCCACAGGCCAGCCCAAAGGAAAGCACTCCGGTCAGCTGCCCATTGCAGAACAGTCCTCCTCCGATGTTACCCTGGCAAACGGTGTTCGCATTGGCCGGGATGGATCCAGCGCAGATCATCGTGCTCAGCACGCGGTTGTTGTGCACGTTGGCGACATTACACTGGGCCGGGGCGAGCGTTGGAACCTGGATCATTCGCTGAGCGGGGTTCAGCGGAGCGTTAGCAGCATTAGTGGGGGCTCCCCAGCCGATGTACTGACACTGCGTGTTGTCGGCGAGGACGCGGGTGTTGATTACTGCCGGCTCGATTGTGTTGTGGAACTCCGGGAAGGGGGTGTTGACGCGCATCACGGCAAGGTCGTTGTTTCCGCTGAGGCGGTTGTAGTTGGGGTGCACAAAGAGGTGCGTTACGGAGCGAACTTCACGGCGGATTGAGGTTGGAACCAGGTTTACATCGCCGGCGATGACTCGCAGCCAGAAGGGGTTGATCAGGGTGAAGGTCGTGGGGTGCATGACGCACCAGGCCGCGGTCAGCACATGCTGCAGGTTGATAATGGTTCCGCCGCAGTGCAGGTTGTACGGGGAGTCGATGCTCACGACGGACGGGTGCTGTCCGGGGAGCGTTAGAGTTCCACCGGCCAAACGTCCCGCGGGAGCTTCTTCGCTGGCGAAGGCCACTGTAAGAAGAGAACGTCGTAACTTGAGATCTCAGGTGACTCATAGGAAAAACTTACCTGTGGCCAACGCAAGCAATGCAAACACAAACAGCTTCATGATTCCTGAGTGTAACCGATTTGGTCCGAGGACAATCCAGTACTGACTTCAGCAGCAAGTCACTTGTAGTTCAAAGCTTCTGAGCCGCTCCACTTATCTTATCGTCAATTGAACAGCGCGCACTGATTTGGAGAAAGAACCCCCGAAACTGGGCTTCCTGTGGCTTCCGATAACAGCTGGCTTTGCAGGAATCGAGCCAAGCATCGATTCAGTCACCTAGCGTTCGTCAACATGAAGTCCACGCTTGCGGTTTTGCTACTTGGTAGGTACTCCCGCAAAACTGTTTCGTAACTCCCGCTAACCCAATTCTTCCCATAGTTTTTGCCGTAGCCACTCAAGGCTACCAACTACCCGGGGACGATGAGTACGACACGTTTGAGCCGTTCATCTCCGGTGGTGCGAACGCCGTCCTCGGCCAGTTTCCCTCCGTCGTCGCCGTAGGCGTCCCAGCACCCCCCAACAACGCCTTCTGCGGTGGAGTCATCCTGAACGTCAACCACGTCCTTACAGCGGCCCGCTGTATGCTCACCGCGCAGAACACCCTGCACTTCCCGAACCAGGTCGGCATCATGGCCGGTATGCTGCAGCTGAACTTTGCCGCTGCGAGGATCCCGGCCGCCGCTATCTACGTCCACCCGGCGTACAACCCGTTCACGTTCGAGAACAACATCGCCGTGATCCGCACCGCACAGAACTTCTTCCCGCCGGAAGTGGCTCTGCCGAACGTGGCATTTGCCCAGCTGGCACTGGACATTCCGTTTGACGGTGAAGGTTGTCAGGTTGCGGGCTGGAACAACGCCACGGCGTCCCCTATTCAGCAGTTCATCAACGTTCCCGTGCTCAACCGAGATACCTGCAACGGGCTGGCTGTCCACCTGGGTCGCATTCGGGAGTCGATGATCTGCGTGGGCGTTACGGCTGCGAATCCAAGCGTTTGCGCTAGCAATTCGGGAACGCCACTGTTCTGTAACGGACGGGTGGCTGGGATACTGAGCACCGGATTTGGGTGTGGAACGGCGAACAATCCGGGCGTTTACTCGCAGATTAGGTTCTTCCAGGGCTGGATCGAGCAGCAGTTCCAGCGGCAGGATATTCCGCAGGGGGGTACTTCGCCGATTCCGATTTGGTAAAAAAAAAGTAATACAATGAGATTTTTCGAATATCAATTTCAGACATTTTTTGTTGAAGAGATATCACAATGTACGGGAAATGTACCCATTTTCGTCAGATTAAGCTTTTCGACCTTTTTCACGTCACTTTTGCAGTTTGTCACTATTCAAAAAACATTTTCAGATTCACCAACAACAGAGGGTTGCGTGCTAACATTTATTTCAAGAGTTCTTTTTTTAAAGGACCTATTGACTATTGTCTTTCATATTTTTATAGGATCTATTTAAAAATAAAACCTCTAAATTTGAGCTGTTCATTACTTTAAAATAGACAAAAACATTCAAAGTTCTGATTAGCCGATAACAGAAATGAACCGTTTGAGGGTATATCTTCCCTACACTTTAAATTCTGCTATTAAATTTTAAATCATGGGTTTTACTAACTAATTATATGTAGCTAGCCCGTTTAGTGTAGCAATAAAATGATTTTATATCACCTTAGAATTGTTGACATTATTTCGGTTAAAGTTCCTTAGTTATTCTTTCATTGAACATATGCATACATTTTGATTTTTAAATTTGTATTACAACGCAAACAAGTTTCAATTTAAAAAAAAACGAACTGATTTGATCTAGATAACACTAAGATAAATTTGATGTTATTAACAATTATTACCAATTAAAATGTTTTCAATCGAACAAAATGGTTTGACATTTTGAAAACTTTTGACAATTTGAAAATAATTTTAAGCATTTTAAACGGCTGTTTCAAGTGTTGTAATATTTTTGCTAAGCTTCATGATTTTTAGATCAGAATAAAAAAATGAATTAAGCTTTACACTTACTTATTTTTTGCTGCCCTGTTTGAAAAATGTCGCACGTCGTACGAGTTGTCGCACGGTTTTGATTTTACCGTTTCGATATCGATTGGTCGAAAGGACGACAAACGGACGACGAACACTCGACATGCTCGACATAGTTTTTTCGATCGATTTTCCTTCAATTCGACGTCGATTATCGTCGACGCAAACAGTTTGACAGTTCTCTTCAGTTGATCATGTTCGGACTTGATTGCAACCGAATCGAACCAGCTGTCGTTACTTTTGGTATTTGGTTTAGGAGCTGATAAGATTTTGGACGATTTTCGACGGATAATAGGTAAGTTTAGTTCTAGATTGTGATATTTTTGCTGCCAAAATGTTCCGGCCGGTGTGCGCGAGTGACCGAATCAAAGTGTCTTCCTTGGTGTCTTCTATTCCAGATTTCGGTCTTCGTGGCGGTGAAGGAGGACGGAAAATTTGGCGGGTCATTCCGGAAGACAGGACGGGAAGGAACCGGTTTGCGATCGAGGTAGCGGTTGGTGTTTGGTGTTTTACTTTCCGCGGGAGGTTGCGGCACATACCTGATGAAACTGGTGAGTCATGTTTTAGAAACGAAGTGTGTTTTTGTATTGTATTAAATTCAAAACCTCAAAACATCAAAATTGTTATCTAATCGACGTGTTTACCCAATAATTCAAAACTAAAGAAAAATCTAAATTACTAGAATTTAAAAAATATTCATCACTCAACTGTAAAATTCTAAAGTTTTTCATTCTTAATTTTCAAACTCTAGTATTTCAAAGTTATAGAATGCAAAAATTCGAATACTAAAAATTTCTTTAAATTCATGGAATCTAAAAAAAATCTAAATGTCGTTCGTCATATTTAGAATTAGAGTTTAGAATTCAAAAATTCTAAAAATTATGAGTTTAAAATTCTAAAAATTCTAATATAAATAAATAAATAAATAAATTACAATCAAATTTTGTTTTATAGTTTTATATTTTTAAATTCGAAAAAATCTATTAATTATAAAATTAGAAATTTTCAAAAGTCTAAAAATTCTAGAATTCTAAAGATTTTAAGACTTCTTAAAACTCCAGAAATCTTTGAATAACTTTAAGAACTATTAACTTTTGCAGTATTTTAAGGATTATACAATGTTAATTTTTTTGAAATTTGGTCTGTCAAATATTAGAAATTTTAAAAATAACGCGAACTGCATTGGATGATTTATGAATTTCAGATTTTAAAACTTTAGAATTTTAGAATTTTAGAATTTTAGAATTTTAGAATTTTAGAATTTTAGAATTTTAGAATTTTAGAATTTTAGAATTTTAGAATTTTAGAATTTTAGAATTTTAGAATTTTAGAATTTTAGAATTTTAGAATTTTAGAATTTTAGAATTTTAGAATTTTAGAATTTTAGAATTTTAGAATTTTAGAATTTTAGAATTTTAGAATTTTAGAATTTTAGAATTTTAGAATTTTAGAATTTTAGAATTTTAGAATTTTAGAATTTTAGAATTTTAGAATTTTAGAATTTTAGAATTTTAGAATTTTAGAGTTTTAGAATTTTAGAATTTTAGAATTTTAGAATTTTAGAATTTTAGAATTTTAGAATTTTAGAATTTTAGAATTTTAGAATTTTAGAATTTTAGAATTTTAGAATTTTAGAATTTTAGAATTTTAGAATTTTAGAATTTTAGAATTTTAGAATTTTAGAATTTTAGAATTTTAGAATTTTAGAATTTTAGAATTTTAGAATTTTAGAATTTTAGAATTTTAGAATTTTAGAATTTTAGAATTTTAGAATTTTAGAATTTTAGAATTTTAGAATTTGGAAATTTTTGATTAGATTATTTTCATTACATTTTTAATGTTTTGATATTTGTTAACTTTAAGAAGTTTTTGAATATTTTGAAAATTCGTAATATTTGATATTTTCTAAAATTTTAACATTCTGTAATCCTTAAAAATTAATGTTTTATAGTTCCATTGGGTGTGGGGTGTGAGATTGGGTCATACAAATTTCAGCATTTTTGTTTGACCCAATCTCACCTCTGATGACAGAATGTTACCTCTGATGACGGTTCATAAAATATTTCAAAGAATTTTGAATTTCAAAAAAATTGAAATCTTGAAATTCAAGCATAAGAACATGAATTTTTTTAGCATTTTTAAATTTCTTGAAATTTTCAAACACGTTTTATGCATTTTTAAATTTTAAGATACATTCATTTTTTTTTATAGATGTTTAAACTTTTGAAAAGTCATGCAATTTTTATTTTTTAAGGATTTTTTTAAAATTTAGTATCTTGAAATTTTCATGTTATTATTATTCAAATCTGAATTTTATTTATAAATGCTTGCCAATTTATGATTGACGCATCTTTTTTTCAGGCAACAAACGTATTCCAATCAGATCCTGCCGTCCACGTGTGGTCCCGCGTTGCATCCGTAGAACCCACGGAAGCAGCCACGTTGTTTCGTACGCATACTCCACAAACCCACATTGTCTCGTATTCCGGTGCAGCCATGCCAAATATACAGATAAATCTGTATTATACAGATTTTTTTATCGCAAAAATCACAAAAATCTGTATATACAGATTTTTTAAAAATGATTTAATTTAAAAATTTCAATAATTTAGCAATTGAATTATGCTTTAATATGATTAAAAAGCTTAAATCTGTTGTGAAAAGTCTAAAAAATCTTCCATGGCTTCGAATTTAACATGATACAGATAAAATACAGATTTATTTTTAAGAAAATACAGATTTCCCATAAAATAATCTGGTAACGTTGCTCCGGTGGCCATCAATCCGTCGGAGATCCAAGATTGGCTTCGCATCCCTGTACAACTTTGATCAGCTCGTCGGGGATCAAAAGTCCAGCATGACCAAAATGCTGCCAGGAGAACACCAATCCAAGCCCGAAGCTGCGGTCAAGGAAAATCAAGGAATTTTGAGAAGAATCTGCGATCCGAAAGTTTAATTGAGTTAAAAAGCTAATATTATTGTGAAATTTTGTGCGTCTGAATAAAAAAAATAAATAAAAACAAAACCACATTTTTTTAACTACAACATAACCTAAAAATTAGAATTGACAGCACACGACAATGGCACGACATCCTAAATAACAAAACCGTGCGACGTCGGTCGAATGTCGTACGACAATGTCGTACAATTTCGATTATCGATCGCACGACAAATACGACATTTTGGTGCAAAAACGTATGACATTTGCGCGACAGTCGCACGACATTGTCGTGCGACATCGTACGAATGCACGGACGACAAACGACGGACGTCCGACGGACTTTTCAGTCAGGGTGTCCTCATCTCGAAGTCACTATCTATAGACTATGATGTTTAGTAAAGTACTTCAAAATATATGCTAAAAAAATGATTTTGGTGGAAGTCCGGAAGATTGTATAAAGGGTCGTTCACACTACATTTTGAAAAAGGTATTTGGAAGACCTTTCCAACGCGTCCAAAAGATTGAAAATCTGACAACCCTATCAAAAGTTATGATCACTTAAGTTCTTTTTTTTTTTTAAGCCAGACCTATGATTATTTGGATGCGTTATCAAAAGACCTTTCAAGCAAGTCCAAAAGATTGAAGATATGAAAACCCTATCATAAGTTATGATCATTGTGGTGTTAATTATACACTTTTTTGAAGCCGGATATCGAGTATTTGGATGAAAATTATGTCAGTAGATGATGACAAAGGTCCTTATTGAATTCTTGGAAATCAGAAGACAGCATAAAGCTCGAATTAAAAAAACAAACTTGCTCACATTTCATCTCATAATATTTATTCGATTAACCAACAACTTCCCTCTTTACAAATGTCCCGGCGTCCAGTTCGGCGGCAGCCCATCGGTCCGCCCAAACTGCTGATCGATCCACCGGTTGTAGTTACGCACCTGCGTAAACACCGGCGGATTGTTCGCCACGCCACAGTTGACCCCGAACGACAGAATTCCCACCAACTCGCGGTTGCAGAACAGTCCGGTTCCCAGATTTCCGTTGCAAGGCGCTGCATTGTTCGACGCGGCAGTGTTGCCAGCGCAGATCATTCCGTCGCGAACGCGGCCTGCGTGCATCGTCGCCTGGTTGCACAGGTCACGATCGTTGACGTTCATCGGCAGGAAGCGTTGAAGGACGTTCACGGGAGCGTTAGCAGCGTTAGAAGCCGCTCCCCAGCCGGCGAATTGGCACTGCTCGCCTGGAGGGGTTACTCGGGTTCGGCGACGGGCCCAGTTTAGGGTGTTGGACGGAGTTTCGAAGGGACGGTCGAGGCGCAGGACGGCCAGGTCATGTTCACGGGTGAACACGTTAAACTCCGGGTGGACAAAGATTTGCGAGACTCGGCGAGTTTGACGGCGGGCTCCAACCGGGGCCAGCGCCACATCTCCGGCCACGATGGTCAGCCAGTAGGGATCAATGAGGCGGTTCTGGTTGTTCAAGACACACTGGGCCGAGGTTAGCACGTGGGATGGATGCAGGATTACTCCTCCGCAGTGCAGATGAAACGGAGTGTTGATGGAGATCGTTGCCGGGAACTGTCCCCAGACGGCGTTAGTTCCGCCGATCAACCGGGCATCCGGAACCAGCTCACCACTGGCAAGACCTGCAAAAAATCAATTGTAAACATAACCCCAAAATTCGTTCAACTCAGCTTCCAAACGTACCGAAAACGGCCAAAACTGCAAGTATCAACCTCATTCTGCGATGTTCCTCCAACGAAACTCGAAAATCAACTAACCTTCCCACCAGTAATCGCTCCACCGCTTTTGAAAACCCAAAATCACGGCGGTTATCTTAACAGCAAGGATTACCGAAGCCGAACCCGATAAGGATGGTCCAATTTTTTTTCCTGGAATTCGAAGCCACAGGATGTTGATGATGCACACGAGACGCCGATTTCGTAATCGATTTCTTCTTTGATGGATCATATGTTATCGATTTGGGTGAAGTCCCCCGCGCTCGAGATATCGGTGGCGGATTGGGGAACAATGCTAATGATGGAATGGCTGCAAAATCTCGCAAATTTTGGCGAGGAAATGAGGTTGTGATGAAATCGCGATTGACGGTGAACGGTTGTAAATTAGAATGCAATTTTAATCACGGGTTAGGTAATGGATTAAGTGTAATTTAGCAGATTGCAAATTTGATTCAATAACAAGATAAAAGTGGTGAAATTTGTGGCTAGAATTCGCAAATTGTGATTTGTGAAATAAGTGGAATCCACTAAAATCCAAAAGGGCAAAAATCCGGATTTTCTGATTTTTCTTTTCAAAGGGCCGTAACTTTGATTGTTTTTAGACAGTTTTTAATGACATCTCCAGTAAAGGTCTTAAATCAGGTCTAGGTTTGAGTGGTTACTGAGTTTGAACCTGACTATTCCGGATTTAAAAGTACCTTAACGAAAATCAAAGTAGTGGCCATTCAAATCTAGAACTGACCCCATTTCCTACACAACAGAGTGTCTTATTGGAAAAGTCCTTGATATATCTTCAACCAAGTAGACGGAACAATTGAAAATTGGAAAACAACTTTAGGCTCGTCACTTTTAAAGGGCAATTGTCCAGAATTACTGCCATCGATTTTGTTTTGTAATTTTTTTATTTGCCTATAATTTTGTTGGGACCTTCCCTATGAACAAAGAAGTCATTTTTCAGAACTGGTTCGTCAATACAAGTTTTTTCAACATTTTTTTTTAAGTAGTTTCCGCTTTTTTGTGAACCCTTTTATTTTTTGTTAATATCAAACTATCAGACTCGATTATACGAAACAAATATTTTGTTGATAAATTCATCAATTTCACACGATTGAATGTGATTGAAAATAAAAAAAGAATTGATGAAAAATCCTTTTGCAAAATACATAAAAATACCTTTTTTCATTTCCTTTACACTTGTGAAATCAAAATTGATTGACCAGACCGTGGTACATAAAATTTTTACAAAAATATTGCATTAATATTAAATGTCGAATGTGTAAAAAATAATCTAAAATTTTTAAAACTAATCGATATCTTAGCAAGTATTGGTCCGATTTTCAAGTTTTAAAAATTTAACTATTGTGAAATTGTGATATATTTAAAGGCCATGTTTTGAACCCCAAAGCCGAAAACACCTAAAAAAAATCATAAACTGCTTCGCTAACTGCTCTGTAGACCGTTGCCAATTTTATTTCTAGTAATAGTTAGAGCAAAAAAAAAATGTTGACTAAAATTTAAATTTTCTTTGTAAAACCTTATATAAATGGATTGTTAATCGATTTTGTACTTAAACCAAATAAATATTTTTCAATTTTTGTACAAATTTTGTTTTGATCGCAGAAGCAAAAGTTCGGGATTTTTTTTTTACTTGGATTCATTGATACAAATAATTGATAGAAGCATAATTGTAAATATATGTTTAGCATTTTGTGACACTTTTTGTTTCGAAATTTTGAAGATCAGGCTAGAAATTTGAAATTTAGTTCGTTTTTATTTAAGGGTACACAGCAACCAAGGAAGTTGTTGTCTTCTTATTCTAGAATTGTTAAACTTACGAACCCAATCCTGAAATAATTTGGCTATAAAAATTGACAAATTTTGCTATAAATCTTTATGAAAATAGTAACTAAGGGGATGAATATCAAAAAGTCTGTAACAAAATCTGGGTGCAAAAGCTCTTGTTGATGTGCACCGTTAAAGTCAAAACTGAAATGGCGCAGAGTTATATTTAAAAATGAGCTTTTTCACATAAATCGCACGGAGAGACTGTGCCCAGAAATTTTAACAATTAAAATTGTTGATTTTACTTTCGTAAATTTTAACAAAAATGTACTTGTCACTGCCAATTTTCAGTTAAATTAACCAAAATTCAGCAGTAATTTAATAACCTGTTTGTTGAAAATGCTAGAGGCAAAAAGCTAACAGACTAATTATGAAACGAGAGGATGTGAAAGGTGAAAATTACACTATTTGAAAGGTGAAAATTACACTAATGTTGAAGTGGCAAATCAAAGTGTTGCAACTGGGAGGTGGAATTGGTGAGTAGGTTTGTTGATGATTTCTTTGCAGGTGATAAACTATGAAAAGCAAGAGGACGACCTTCGCTATGAGGACCTCTAATGCGAGTGAGTTGAACACGTTATAAGAATGTTTGATGGAAAGAGAGGGCAGTAGAAGGGAGATGCGGGCCAACTTTTCACGGATAGAGCAGCCCGGGCAAATTTAACAAAATTTTGGTTAATCCAAGTTAGTATGGGTTTATCTTTGCACAATAATTTATCTTATGTGATTCTTATTAGAAAACTGAATCATTAAAAAGCTTCGTGCTTACGCAGATAAAATCTTAATGAACCATTCTTTTTTTCAGAATCATCAATTATAAAATACATAGAACTGGGTACACAGAACAACATAAAAAGTAGAGATGAAGTAAAATATCAAAAAATAAAAATGTATAAAATATAAAAGAAGATAATTATTATATTAAAAGTTTTGTTGCAATATACGACTGCTCAATAAACTGGTAAGTAAAACTCAAAATATTTTTTTCAGGAATCGGAAGACGTTTGAATAAATTGAATCAAATGCAGTGAAAGTGTGTAGCCAAAAGTAATTGTTAAATTAATGCAAGCTTGGGAAGTAGCATTATTGATTTTTCTTCTTTTCTCATTATAATTACATTTATTAACGTTCCTTTTTTCAGTTTAAAGCCGAAATTAAAAAATTTGAATTAAATTATTAATAAATTTCACATGTCTATTTACAGCAAAAGGTTCACTTTGGTGAAAATTATGTGTCCCACCACAAGAAAAATAACTAAACCTGAGACCGTTGTAGATGATGATGACTTATCGGATGATTTCACAGTGATGGTAAGTGAATGCAACACTTAATTTTATACAGCATAATAAAAATAGCTTAGCTTAGCTTAGAACTTGGTGAAAATTTTGCACGATTTCTATTTTTCAGGAATTCATGTTAAATTAAACATCTTTTTTAAATTTGTTCAACAAAACTTGTAATATGCTTTTTTATTATTTTTTTGTTTAATGCAACGTAATTTTTTAAAACATTAATCAAACTTTATATTTTTTATAACAACAGTTAAAAAAAGTTTTGTTTTGATGCTTTTTAACAGTATTTTACAACTCAATGCAAAAAAAAAACACAAATTAGTACAAAACGCTAATTTTTTAGGCAGAATAAATGCGAACATAAAAACAACCAGCATTAATTTGTGAGGCATTATTACAAAATTTACTGCAAATTCAATAAAAATATTGCTAACAACAGCTAATTATTGACTACATGTACGAATATTTTTCTGTATTCAAGTAAGACATTAGTTAAAATATAGCTCGAAGTTCGGCCCAGCCTATAACGTTAGATAATTAAAGAAAATATATATCAACACTTACATAAATTATGTCTAATTAAGAAATGTTTTGTTATAAACCACTAATAATTTGCTGCATGCAAAAATATTTCGGTTGATACAACGAAAAAAAATTGTTGAAAAATAGTTGAAAAATATGTCCCAGCCAGTTTTTAACAGAATATTCCACAATATTTCAGCTGAAAACAAGAAATTTTTAGTTAATTTTCTGAAAAAAATATTCTAGCAGTCGACTGCTAGAATTTTTTTCGGCCATTTAACCAACAAAAATGGCAATTCCAACAATTTTTTTAGTTAATTTTAGTTACTGGTGGTCAGCAATTTCGGGTTAACAAAATCAACAATCGATTGTTGAAAAAAAGCTGTGTAAAAAATTAACCCATACTTTTAGTTAAATTAGCCAAGATTTTCTTAGATTTGCCCCGGCCGGTCTCTCCGTGCGTCATTTATTGGCCTACCCTGACATGGCGTAACTCACCCTAATGACCAAAAATGGGTCTTATAGTTTCGACGAAGTAACCCCTATAGACCAATTTTGGGCACGATCAGACTTCTATTTAAATTTTTAAATCGTGTTGTTTTCTGTAAACAATCAAATGATTTCCATCAATTGAGCTATTCATTACTTGATTTCAGATAAAAACGCTCTCGAGATACTGTAAACGAACCGCAACGACGCAACATTAGGTGCCCGATGAAAATGCATGCCTTACCCTTTCTTCCTGCGTTCGACTCAAATGCTTGTAAAAGTATGGATAGTTGTAATATTACTGTAAAAATACATACAAATAAGTTCAAAAACGGTTTAAATGCCATGCGACTCCATAGAACGAAATCCTCTTAATCATGAAATGGAGACGCATCATTGTTCAATCATAGTAATGAAATCGCCAACTAGATTTTTCTTGCATGCAATTTTGCAACCTACCCACTAAGCTTTTAGCTCTTCCAAGTTTCCTCATAAATTTGTTTTTATCTGTGAAAGCTCTAGTTAAAAGCCCCCCCACTTTTGCTGCTTCGTTGTTCTTTGGTCGGAAATTCCTTATCTTTTTACAACCACCCTCTGACGATGAGGTATTGAACCGTTTTACGTTAAAACATCGAACCATCCAGGTCTTCAGTTATCTCCGCAGAGAAGGGGCACGTTTCCGCTAATCTTCGCATTTATTGAATTATGCGATTGGATTGTTTTGGGATATTCCACGCGCAAATCTTTGATCTGGCGTAGCTCAGCTCAATTCTTCTCGAAATTTCCCCAAGATGCTGATATCAAGCACCTGCGGTATTTTTTGAAGAGATTCACAATTTTCAACACGAGGCAGTTAACACCGGAGGAAGCTGCTCCTCCAGGATGCTCACCTGGCTTGGAGTGGTCAAATATTTGCCCCATCTTTGTTTGCGCTCGGTTTATTGTGCTCGTGAGCGCGCGTACGTTTTGTGACGGCCGAACTGTCACCCTGTGTTATCACACACTGATAAAACCAAACGGGTTGTCACTGGGAAAAAGGTAGGTGACTGACGAGAGTTGGAGTGATTAGACGCGTTGAATGACGAAGATCAACGCCATTTATCAGTTGGCAAACAAGAATGTCACTTTTTACGGTGTTTTCAAATTCTTTATTGTTGCAAAAATATGGAAACGCAAAAAATCGTTGGTAACAGAGCGGAACAGTGATAACAATGGGGGAGAAGTTTTTATCTCTTGCAGATATTTTTTGCGTAAATATTTTCGTGCGAAATATTACAAACAACAATCATGCTTCCGGCAAATAACTGCTCATACGTGTTGTTCTGAAAAATGTTGCAAAAAATTCGTCAGGAGCTGAATGCTTCGTTATCACGTGCGTGGAAACAGTACATTAGGCAAAATTATTTTTTTTGCACCATGCGTCTCCTTAAAAGTAATGAGAAAATTCTACTTCCATGGAAACGCATGGAGTTTAAAATTTATTTGAAGTTTACGAGGTAACATTGGGATAGATCGCTACCGACTTTCCCCGATACCTTTTAGAATCTCGTGAAACTTTTTCCTAGGGATCACTTAAGCCTTCGTTCACGAATCCGAGGTCCATTTTTCGACATGGCGTGACGGAGGGGTGGTACGACCCTTTGAATTTCTGATCATTCAAATTATTCCTTGTTTGCAATAATTAGCACCTTAAATTGATGATGATCTGGACATTTGGTCCTAAAGAGACTTTCACGAAAAGTTAGATGCCCGATTTGAAAGATTACAAAAAAAAAGAAATACAAATAATGTTTTCAACCTTCTGAAATTTTTCGTTACTCAACTATAGCAGATTTGAAAAGTACATTGAACTTCTCTTCTAACTGAAAATTCAACGATTTTTTAAAAGTTGAGTTACGAAAAATGACCGATTTGGAACAAATCTGTGTTTGTATTTTTGTTGATGGAGCAAACCTTGTTTTCGGAAGTCAAATCGGGTGATATTTAAGTCTCTTCGACACCATATTTCCAAATCATAGCCATTTCAGGCTGCAAAATATTAAAAACAAGTTTAAAAAAAATAATAAAAGGAATTGATCTATATAAACATTTAATTTGCTTAATATCAATCAAGTCGAATCACAATTTAAAGTGCATTTAGGCCAATGCAAAAAAAAAAATAAAAAAATATAATAACAAGCCTTTTTTTTCAACATTTGACTAAAAAAAAGTGCGGGGGGGGGGGGTGCGTTGTTCGTTAGATTTTTTTTAATATTTGTAACAGCCTTAACTAAGTATGTTATTATGTTATTTTTTATTACATTCAGAATAAATTTGCGGTAAGGCCTTCGCAAATATTAAAAAAAAAAAAATCGAACTACTTTAGCATGTTTGGGCTCATTTATCAATATTTTGAATTTTCGTGAAATTTTAATGTACAGTACCGCATAAAGTTTTTTGTCATGAATAAAAAAATTTCATCAGTAATTCGCCAACCTAGCTATTGCGAGCTTTATGCTCGGCTAGAGTACGGTCAACCAAGCTATGCTAAGCTAAGCTAAGCTAATAAAAAAAAATCATCAGTAACTTTTAATATTCTAAAAACTAATGACTTCAAAACAAGGTGGTTACTAAAATGCATTACAAAAAACTCTTTTTGCAATTCCGTCGTGAAACTACTAACTTTTCCTGTCATTCTTGAACGACGAAATAGCCTACTTTTCTGTACCAAAAATAACAGAATCGAATAGCAACACTTTTCAAAATAAATGCTGAAAAGTTCTACTTTTCAGCACTGAAATGGGTGCTGAAAAGTTGAACTTTTCAGCACTTGTTTCGAAAAGTAACACTTTTCAACATTTTTTTGATTTAAACGATTTATTGACAAAATACATGAAAATTCGACTTAAAATTTCACTCAATGGGTGTTTTTCGAAATTGCAAAAAATGTTGTATGGAACTCGTTGCAAAACTTGATTTTTTCAGCACTCGTCGTATTTATCCAACTCGGTGAACCTCGTTGGATAAATGTTCGACTCGTGCTGAAAAAATCCTCTTTTTGCAACTTGTTGCATAAACTACTATTTTTCAACAAAATTTTATGTTTTTGTAATTTTTATTTACCTCCCCCCATCGAATTTGGTCAGAGTTGAGGGCCATAGAATACAAAAAATATTCTTAGGAAAATTAACATTGCTCAATAACTCAAAATTCATTATAATTAATTTTTTTTTCATTTGTTAAAATATAAATTTCTATTGTTTTTGGAACTAGTTTGGAAAAATGAATAATTTTTTTTCCACAGTCTGTCGGAGCGAGCAAAGGATTTCGTTGGGTCGTACCAAGCCGGTTTTGTGGAGGGGAAATCGACGACGGACCAAATCTTTTTGCTACGCCAAATCCTCCAAAAATGTCGCGAGTACCAGATCCCGACGCACCACCTGTTCATCGATTTCAAAGCCGCGTACGACTCGGTCGATCGCGAAGAGCTATGGAAGATCATGTACGAGAACGGCTTTCCCGGGAAGCTGATCAGACTAGTGAAATCAACGATGGACGGGGCGCGGTGCAGCGTGAAGATTTCGGGAGCGATGTCCGACCCGATCGAATCGCGCAAGGGACTGCGACAAGGCGACGGTATCTCCGGCCTCTGTTTCAACATTGGGCTTGAAGGTGTTATGAGGCGGGCGGGCTTCAACATGCGGGGCACGATTATCAACCGATCCAGCCAGTTCATCTGCTATGCCGACGACATGGACATTGTCGGCAGAACGTTCGAGGAGGTGGCCAGGCGGTACACCGAATTGAAGCGGGAAGCGGATAAGGTTGGATTGAAGGTGAATGTTGCGAAGACGAAGTATCTGCTGGCAGGAGGAACCGAGTCCCTTAGGACTCGCATAGGACCGAGCGTGACGATCGACGGCGACGAGTTCGAGGTTGTGAAGGAGTTTGTGTACCTCGGATCGTTGGTTACGTCGGACAACAACTGCAGCAGAGAAATTCGGAGGCGCATCATCACTGGTAGTCGTGCCTACTACGGACTCCACAAGACCTTACGGTCTGGTCACCTTTCCCGGCGTACAAAGTGTACCATGTACGAAACGCTGATAAGACCCGTCGTCCTCTACGGGCACGAGACGTGGACGATGCTCGAGGAGGACCTGCAAGCGCTTGAAGTTTTCGAGCGACGAGTGCTTAGGACGATCTTTGGCGGCGTGCGTGAGAACACCGTATGGAGGAGAAGGATGAACCACGAGCTGGCGCAACTCTACGGCAAGCCAAGTATTCGGAAGGTCGCCAAGGCTGGCCGAATCCGGTGGGCCGGACACGTCGCAAGAATGCCGGACGCGCTGGATGCGCGCCAACCGAACCAGACTATCAATCCGGTGAAGTTGGTGTTTAATTCGGAGCCGGCTGGAACGCGGCGGAGGGGGGCGCAACGTGCACGGTGGTTGAACCAAGTGGAGGAAGATCTGGAAAGTGTGGGAGTTCCGCAGCGGAATTGGAGAGTAGCAGCCCAGGACCGAGTCCAGTGGCAGCGCATCTGGAGACAGCTCATGACCCGGAGGTTGTACGAGCAGTAAAACAACAGACTATTAAATTTGTTCTACTGAAAATTATAAATATGAAGCAATTTTTGCATTCTGTTTCATCATTACTTAGAACTTTTATAATTTTTTTTTATAAAAATTACGGCAGTCTTCCAACCGAAACTAATTTTCATTAAGAAAATCATTACATTTTTAATGCATAACACATTATATTTGTCGAAGTTTTTGTAATTCTAGTTAACTAAAAAAATACTCATTGTCTCATTGTCAATATTTCCCCGGTTTATGTAATTACAATTGGGTGCGCGATTGTCCACGCTCCATACAAAACATATTTTATTTGTATGGAAATTGTCTACGAGGGGGGGGGGGGGGGGGTTTGGAATTTCTAAAATAAAGTGTTGATGTGGTCCCAATAAAGATTTTTTTTTTTGCTTACCCTATTTCAATAATAGAGAATTTGAGTATTTTAATAAAGTTCAGGCAAAACATCACTAAAAGCAGTTTTTACATTTATTGATAATTCAAGATAAAATATAACACATTGCAAAATGATTAACAAATATGTTATTTATATGTATTATTCTACTTTCAAAGAAGTCTCTTTAAAATAATGTGGAATAAATAAAACTATCTGCATTTAGTTTAATATTCTAATGAATAATATCTTCAAAAAAAAGTTGTAGTTCTGATATGAAATACTTTTCATTTCTAAACTGCTTTTAGAATGCTCGTTAAAATCTTTTAAAATGTTTGAATCAAAAAAATAAAGCTTTAATCCACTGAGTAGCGATTTATCAATTGAATTTTTAAAATTTCGCGACTTTCACGTTATTTCCTAAATTTCACGGCCAGGGGTGGATTACGCGGCTTCCGTGAAATCGCGAAAAATCACTAGCCCTACTTATAACCATTATTTTTGTTTTTTTATTTGTCAAAAATGTTGTAAAAAATGTAATTAAAATTATTATCTTTCATGTTTTGAAAATATGGGTTAGAATATTTGTTATGACATTTCAATGAAACTTTTTAGACATGTTATCCTAGGCCAATATAAGCCATTTTTGTGTATATGGAGCCAATAGTACTCGAAAATAACATTTGAGAAGGACGTATTTAAATATTTTTGTATTTTGCAATTTAAAAATCACTGTATCTCGAAGCCATTGCATCGTATCAAAAAGTGGTCAAAGACAAACTTGTAGGAAATTTGACGGGCTTTCCGAAAAAAATACACGGAATGAAAAAAACACTCCCCTTTTATAAGATTTTTTGATTTTCAAGTTTATAAGTCAAATTTGAAGGTGAGCCCACGATTTTTTTTCGTTCAAAATTTTTGTGAAAATAGCCTAAGATGTTACAAAAAGACTCACGAAAAATGCAGGATGGAGCAACTTACCTAAAAAAATACAAAAATCATTTACTGAAACTGTTTTTTTGAAAAGTGCTCTAAACGTCAAAATTTGCAAAAGTCGAATACGGGAATCGATTCTCCAGACAATTTTCATAAAAGTCTCCATATTGACCATTGTCCTAAGTCCAATCCTTGTGAAGTTACAGCGGTTTTAAAAATAAAAATGTTGAAAAAATAGGTTTTTTGATGGTTTTTGGTAATTTCTTTATGACAGACTTGATTTTTCAGTTTCGAAAATATTTTTACCGGAAAGCTCGTCCAATTTCCCATAAGTTTGTGTTTGACCACATTTCAATTGGATGTATGGGCTTACAGATAAACGCTAATTACATTGCTCATAACTAAAAACATAATATTTTTTCAGTGTAGTATGGTACCCTGGATAGTAAATTAGCTTATATTATATATTCCATTGGACACAACTCCAAATGCCAGATTGACACATCCATCTTTTTCGGAATAAAAATTCCAACAAACTGCTTCTTGAATGGTTTGGATATCAGATACTTCCTCCTTCCTCACTCTCTGACCGACACAATTGAGACGAAAAAATTTACAGATGGAAATAATAATAATTTAAGTCAAACTATGGAAATGGACCAAACACGAAGTGTGAATGTGTGTGTTTAAGTGCACAGCAAAAAATCCGATGGTAAAATCGCATGCAAAAGCATGCACATCACCTTCGTCAAAATAAACACTTAATATTACACACTGCATGTACAATTTTTGCAAACACAAAAAAAGTTGCAACCGACGGGATTCAAACCCAGCACCAACAGTAAGGGCTGGCGCTTTAGCCCACTCAGCCATCAGACCGATGAAACGCTGTAAGGATAAACGCAAATATCAGCTTGACATTTCGGTCAAGTAGGTTTCCCATACTGATGGGCTACATATCACATAAAATTGCATAAAACAATGCAATATTTATTTTACACCCAAGCCTTTTACACGCAGCTGGATTACTACTTTTTTAGCTGTGTGTGAACAAAATGTCTGACTGTCTATCATGTCATTGTAAATATTAGGAACAAGCAGGATGGATTGCTTGATTACACTTCGTCTTTGGCCAATTTAAAATGTTATGCTTGACTCATACTTACAAATCAATCACAAAGAAAAAAAATATTTGCAATGTTCATCAAGGAATGGTTACAGCTTTTGTATCAAAAAATGTGTAATATTACAACAGGAACTGGTAAATTTTTATCAACTTTTGGTGAATTTTCAACAGGTTCACATTTTTAAACATTTTTTAAGGTTACTCAAAAAAACTTATGTGGTTGGTACCTTCCTCACCACTTTCTGAAATGTTTCACATAAATAAAAGATCTGGGAATAATTTTCATCTGAATTAATAATTCTTTCGAAGGAACATCATAACATGAGAAAGGGTTGCCAAATTAAATGTTTTGAACTCATTAGGAAGGTTTCTAGGTAACCTGACCAACAATGGGTCGAATGGCGGATTCAGACAAAGTTTACAAACAAGTAAGTGATATTCGGCTTCAAAAAAAGAAATAAATATCACTTAACATGGTGACATTTGGTACGATTTCAGGTCATTTATCTAACATCCAGATATATGCGAAAATACATTTTTATACATAACTTTTGAACTTCTTATCGAAACTTGAATTTCATTGAAACTCGATCTTTGGGACCCTAAACCAAGTCGAATGCGACTGGTTTGACCAAAATCAGTTTAGCCAGTGCTGGAAAACTGAGTGACATTATTGGTAACACACATTTTACAGACGGCAATATTCAACCATCCAAATTTTTAACCTTCCAAAATTCAACTTGTTTAATTCGGCTTCAGGGACTTTGGTCATTGAAATAACTGATAAAGATTTGTATGATTCCAGAAGTTTTGCAATATACTTTACGTAATATAAAAGTGGTATTGCCATTACATTTCCGGTTCCGATACTTCCACTTACTAGACAAAAGTCAAGTGCATTCCTATAAATATGACTTGGAAAGACGAAACAAGATCTGAGTACACTGATTCATGGTAATAACAGTAGATAGTAGTACAAGGTTAGTTTAAATATTTTGCTACAGATAGCACTCCATTTGGAGTAGGTGGTATCGACCGCACTTTAGATACGGCAAGGTCGTTTGATCTTCGGTCGTTACGTCAACTGTCACACTTTTCTCAGAATCACACAACTCACGTGAAACTATCCTCAAACAATGAAATGTCAGACTAATAATTCAAATTCCAAACATTTTATAACAAAGTGATGTCTCTGTTTTGCGTATCTATCAGAGTGTGTTTAACGTAAAAAACCACTCCAGACACGATTTCCTCTTCTCGATTATGGAAATCATAAAAAAAGAAAACAAAACAAAAGCCCAATAAAATGACTGATCAAACACGTCTGATCAAGAACGGCTGGACGGCTATTGTTCTCATCAGGTTGTAGTCATAGTAGTAGTTCTCCACTGTCAATTTGTTTTCAATTAACGTAATTGTGGCGGCTATCGCCGAGGCACTCAAAGTGTAATAGTCGTCATCAAAGCTGATAACAGCAACAACAGCCTATTATCTATCGTAGTACGGCGATTTCTGTCGGTCGAACTCAGTGAGATTGAAAACTCGCGAGAAAAGTGCCAGTGGAAAATTGGCCGAGAGCTCTCGTGAGCATTTCGAAATTTGAGAGTAGGCGTCAAATGTTGGACTTATACCTGAAAATAAAAAAAATCAAATACAATGATTCAAATTGAATTTTTCAGATATTAAACTTTCAAAGAACATTATTGAATTTCATCTTAACAAATGTTGCGTTCGTCTGGTGGTTCCCAGCTCGCGTGAGTAAGGCGCAATTTTGTGTCGACGAGCCGGTCGAGGAATCTGCTGAGGTGGCCATGCTTGTGAAATGCAACTAAGCGCACTGTGAGGAATGTGATGAGCTAAACAGTTGTAGACAGAGATGACGGTTTGTTTTGGAAATGTGCGCAGATTGAAAAATGATATGTATTGAGGTAGTAATGACACCGGAGAAGTCGAGTTAAAAAAAATAATCAAAAATTGAATTTTAGTTCAGTTTTACATGTAAGTACACAGAAAAAAAGTTGAATTTTGGAATGTTGAAAATTTGGGAGGTTGAATATTACCTCTTTTTGCCTTCCTCACCTTACTGAGGAAAGGCTATAAAATCACTTAGAAAACGAACTTCTTAGTTTTACCTCATAGACCCACCTTCATGTATACATATCGACTCAGAATCAAATTCTGAGCAAATGTCTGTGAGTGTGGTGGGATGTTGATCAAAAAAAATTGCACTGGATTATCTCGGCACTGGCTGAACCGATTTGGACCGTTTTGGTCTCATTCGATCCGTCTTGGGGTCCCATAAGTCGTTATTGAAAATTATAAAGTTTAGTTAAGTACTTCAAAAGTTATGCTAAAAAAACGATTTTAACAAAAGTCCGGAAGATTGTAAAAAGGGTGGTTTTTGTTAGAAAACCCGTCATGCTATACATTTTTAGAAAGGTAATAAAGAGACCTTTCCAACGCGTCAAAAACATCCAAGATCTGATAACCCTATCAAAAGTTATAAGCACTTAAGTGTTATTTATGCATTTTTTGGACGCCGGATCTCAGAAATTTTGATGAAAACGTTGTCCGGATCTCTCATGCGACCTATCGTTGGATAGGTAATCAAAAGACCTTTCCAACGCGTTCAAGACATTGAAGATGAAGAAGACCCTATCAAAAGTTATAAGCATTTAAGTGTTATTTATGAACCGTTTAGAGGCCGGATCTCATATATTTCGATGAAAACGTTGTCCGGATCTACCATGCGACTTGTCGTTGGATAGGTAATCGAAAGACCTTTCCAACGAGTTCAATAGATTGCAGATCTGATAACCCTATCAAATGTTATAAGCACTTAAGTGTTATTTATGAACTTTTTTCAGGCCGGATCTCATATATATTAATGAAAACGTTTTCCGGATCTATCATGCGACTGGTCGTTGGATAGGTAATCGAAAGACCTTTCCAACGAGTTCAATAGATTGCAGATCTGACAACTCTATCATAAGTTATAAGCACTTAAGTGTTATTTATGAACTTTTAAGAGGCCGGATCTCAGATTTTTTGATGAAAACGTTGTCCGGATCTATCATGCGACTTGTCGTTGGATAGGTAATCAAAAAACCTTTTCAATGAGTTCAATACATTGCAGATCTTACAACCTTATCAAAAGTTATAAGCACATAAGAGCCCTGAATTATGAAGATCTTACTACCCAATCTGATGGTATGAATCAAGTTGATAGAACACTGAAAGGTCCGTCCTTTTGTATCTATTTTGGATAGCATTACTCTCTAAATGTGAGGAAGGCACCAACTACCTAAGGGTAGATAAAGTAACTTTTTTGAGTAATATTACACAACAAATGTGAGTTCGGTACGAGACGTCGTGCGGTGCGGTTCGCTCTGGAGCGAGTACTTTTATAGACTCGAATATCGGTTGTATTAGGCGTGCGATTTACCTAAAAAGTATTCAGGATTGTCCAGAAAGTGTTGTGTGATGTGTGTTGC
Organism: Culex pipiens pallens; assembly: GCF_016801865.2. Classification (NCBI taxonomy): domain Eukaryota; kingdom Metazoa; phylum Arthropoda; class Insecta; order Diptera; family Culicidae; genus Culex; species Culex pipiens. The sequence goes on along the minus strand of NC_068937.1, from coordinate 48,461,358 downwards.
CTTTAAAATCTGGAAATTTTCTCGGTTTTATTAGAAAATTATCATTTTATTTGAGTTGTGTGATTGGTGTCGGCCATTGTTCGCATTGCGTCGGTTGCGCCGGAGAAAAAATCTTCAGCTTGGTGAAAAAATCACACGAATACAAGGCCAGGCAGTAGTGTATTGGTGTGATGTTGTCTTGTTGGCCACTGGAGGAAAAGAGAAGGATGGCCATGGCGAGTTTTCGCGTGTTAGTGTGTTAGCGAACGGAGAGGAAAAGAAATTCGTGAGTGCAGTCGGCTATCATCGGATGTCATCGCACCGAGCCTCTCATGCCGGCTTGGGGAGAGTTGATGACGCTAGCGATTCGTCATCGTCATCGCGGACCGCTGAGCCAGCTGAGCAAATGAATGAGCGGAGCAACAACATGAGTGTGAAAGAGATGGCCTTTCGAGTTGTGTGCTTTGAAGGAAAGTGGTGTAAACTTGAAGAGGTGGCAGTGTTGTTAGCTAAGCTTAGTTTCTTAAAATTTCTTCTGAATCGCTTTTTTCTGAAGTGGTGGTGAAATTGGTGAAAAAAATTTTCTATCGAGATTGGGATTACCGTTACGGCTGCCGCCCTCTAACTGCACTGGTATTGGTGACGACACCGATGACAGATGTAGATGAAATGAAAGAGAAGGAAAATGCCGCTGCTGTCAAGATGGATGCGTGTTTGGTCAAAGTGATCAGTGCTGCCATTTTTTCGAAAGAGACTAAGTGAGACAAACATAGGTGTCTCAAGTCGTTGCAGTGGACAAAACAATTCCAACGGATGCCTAAGATGATAAACTTGGTGAGGACTTTCCATTATTATAGTATTTATTTCAATAATATTGAATATGCCGATTAATCACATTACACATAAAAGTTTAAACATTAACTAAGTATGCTTTTTGAATCGGTCGTTAATATTAACTTCTAATTCTTACATTCAAATAAAACAAATGAATAAATAAATAATTGATGTTCACTCTGCATCGCTGTAAGAGTTTAAATTCAAGATTTTAATTATGCGTTAAATTACTTTTAACCTCGAATTCCGCTTAAACACATGATAAGTTATAGAAAAATATATAAACATCGCTTTACTCTTACAGTCGATAGCATGAGTTTAACAGCAGACATGTTAAAACTGTGTTTAATCGGCATTGTTTTTACCTGAGGAAATGGTTGTTTTAGTATTACTACAGACAATTTAATCATGCACGGCTTCGTCGCGTTGTATCTGCCGTGGCTTTAAATCGAATATATATAAATCATGCATCTTTTATACTGTACAATCATCTGTATAAGTTTAATAATCAAAAAACTAAATCTACTTGACTCGCCCGCAATACCTTTCGGGGTATATCCTAGGGTTCTACCTCTCCTACTAACATTGAGTCCAAAACCTCCCTACAAACATCTATACCACTAAGGTGACGTAGGGGTCCCTGCGCACTTTAGATAGGTGTTTACTAACATTCCGTCATTTCCCCGAGGATAGCTTGGACCCGGCGTGGACCCCCTTATGCCCTGGGCTGTATTACACACTCATCAAAAGATGAAAACATGGTATCTCCCGTGTTGGATTATTATTCCGGATGAGGGTCTAACACAACCACACCAAACAGTGGGATAAGCGTTGTGGAGCCTTCCGGTGGTGGGGCGTCCTCCAAATGCTAATGCTAATGCTAATATTACACAACAAATGTGTAAAAATGTGAACCTGATGAATATTTATCAAAAACTGATGACTTGGGTAAAATTAATCATTTTTTTTGCCACAAAATTTGTCACCATTTCCTGATGAATATCACCATCATTTTTTTTCTGTGTAACCCCTCAGCAAATCAATAATTTTGTGATAAATTCCACTGTTTTGCAGTTACATGAAAAATAAAGGAAAATCCCAAAACCAATAAATCACTAAAATTTCAAGGTTTAGCGAAATCTTATCACAAATTCACTTAACGTCAACAAAATTTTCTACCAAACTGATAATCTCATCTCGCCGCGTCGCGTGTGCATCACGATAATCACTCACCCGTCATTCGGCAACTCGTGAGTTGCGCGGGCGCGCGTACTTCTCTCACTCACTCACCGTGAGTGCCCCAAGAACACGCTGGCCGGTACTTGTGTATTGTGCTTCTGACGAATGATAGTAGGTACCACTTACTACACGCATATGGTTTGCGCCGCCGCGAATCAATTAAAATTTGCCACCGGCCGCGGACGATCCTTCAGTCAGCTGTCAACGTGCCGCGAGGGAAGATCCTCCTCCGAGAGGTCTCGAAACGAAAGAAAGCGAAAAGTTAACCTCAAAGTTCTAGAAACGGTTTCATTTTGGGTGTGCGAATTGTTCACAAGCGCGAGAGAAAAAAGTGAAATTTATTTGATTGGAAGTTCGCGAAAGCCGTCGTGATTTGCGAAGAAATATGTGATTGTTTTCGGCTTTTAGCGCCCGGCGTGTGTGACAGTGACAGTTGTTCGGTTAGTTATTGTTTTGGTTTTGCCTAGCCGATCAGGGGACAGAGTGCAAGCAGATTTAATTTTTTTTTGACGAAAAGTGACAGATTTATGTTGTGAACGACGAACGACGACGAGGGATCGTGATCCGAAAGTGAGCCAGTGGCAGTATTTTATTGCGATTTTGGCTCGATTGTTTCTAAGAAGGTGCCTGACTTAGCAGCAAGATGTCGTAAGTGTAAAGAACTTGTTTATTTTTATTTTTCCGTTTTGTAAAAAAAATCAATTTACTTTGTTATAAAATTTTAGCAAAAAAAAAATACAATTGATTGCATTAATCAATATTTCAATTATAAAAAGTAATTTTCTTACGAGTCGAGATCATCTGTCAGAAAAGTGAAATTTAGCACACACGTGTTAAATTTTTTTGTCAGTACATATGACACGCACAGATGGACCAGGTGGGCAGAAGAGTATGCTTATTTTTAGGAACGAACCAGACTTTGGGGCATCCTGTTGTGAAACGTCAGGTGACCAATTGTGTCACATTTGTATGATAGAGAAAGTTATTTTCATCGAACAAATTACTAAGTTTCAGCTGGTTATCTATTTCCACAACCTTATCTGAATTTCCAGACCAAAATTTTATTTTTTCAGCTTCAGGACTTCCCGGGACAAATTATAAAAAAAATCGGGGTCGAGAATTCCTGGTTTTGGAAAAATCCCGGGAATTTTGTCCCGGAAATTTCGGGGATATATGCACTAGTTGTTTGCAACTCGTTGGAAAATTTGATTTTGATGCTCGATTGAAGCTCCAAAAATACTATTTAGGCTATGAACTTACCAGGAACAGCACCGCCTCAAGTAAGCACGCAAATTTATGCCATTTACTGGCCAAAAAGATCAAATTTAATGCACTTTTGATCATAATTTCTATTTTACGAGACCATTTCTCATCATTTTGGTGGCACACACATCCTCACGTAAGATGAGAGGTTAACTGCTTAACGAAAGTCGCCATCAATATCTTTTCACTTGCGCTAACGTTTTCAAAGCGCATAAGATATAAAATTGCTTCCAACTGCCGGCAACATGTTCCTTTGCACATTAGTTAGTCACTCACTTGAAAAATAATCCCGAAAAATGTAAATAATAAGCAAGCGCCATCAAAAAACAAACGCGCCAAGTCTTTTGACGTTTGAATTTTGACGACCTATTCCAATCGAAGGCTGCAGAAAACCGAGCGAGAAGCGAAGGCAAATAAAGAACAAAGGGTGGCCACCAACACCATAAGCAGCGCCTGTTGAAGTGAGCTAGTGATGCCAGGAAATTTTCTCTACAAATGCTACTTTTCGTGAGTGTTCGCTTAAAATTTCATCAATTTTAGCAGCACTAAGCAGACCTAAAAGAGCGCTGGACGAAAAAAAGAACTAAGCTGAAAATAGGAAAATGGGCGTAGCCCAATGCACTTGACTGGTTAGAATGCATTTGGTAAACATTTATTTTCAATGCTACTTTTAATAAAAGTGACCAAAATAAACAGAAATATTCACAAAAGTTTCTCTACTCGTTGTTGTACTTGGTTTTAGTAAATTTCAAGGAACACTCCAGATTATCCAGCATCATTCAAACACGACCGCTTATTAGGCTTAAATTGGGTATATTTCCCCTAGTTAACCAATATGAGACATATTTTAAAAAGACTTATGTTTGGATATAAATTTTCTGTTTTTTTTTCACATAATTCACATGTGATAAAAAATGATTGCTTTACCGAGCTAACGAGTTTAAAAAAAAATGGGAAAAAACAAAGGTGTTTTCTTTTATATTAGACAAAAGTTTTTTTTCACTAATAATCAAACAAAACTACACAAAATATGGTAAATCCTTCGAAATTGTTTATACTTTCATTTTGGTTCCTTGATTTTTATAGGGGGCGCTTCATAGCATATTTATAAAACACAATATTTTAACATAAGATTGAACAGTCAACCAACATTCTGCATCAATCTTAACCAAAAATCTTTAAATTTTCTTTACATTTATTTAATTATCACTATAAAGTGTTTTTTTTAGGACAATTTAAGTAAGTAAAGTTGATTAGTCATTTGCTTCGTACTCGGTTGCTTCTTTATAATTTATTGTTTTTTGTTTACATAAACATCCGATTAAATTGTACAGATAATCTATTGTTTTTTATTTATTTTTTTGAAACTTTACCTTCAATTTAAAGCGTTTTAAAAAAAAATAGCTTGGCTTGGAAGTTTAATTTTTTTAAACCTAATTATTAAACCACTTTCAAGCATAAACAAAAATAAGTTTGGATAAACTTAACAAACTTCACGAACAATCTAGATTCGTTTAATATAGACCCAGATAATTTGACTATACTCACCTAACACGTAATCTAAAATTTTATATAAATTGTTGAAAAATGTTGCAACCCCAATGTCATCGCCCCCATTACAGCTAATCTATCAATTTCTGTTTTCGCTCTCAACCGAATCAAATGGCCACTTTATTGAGTTTTAATGATATTCGCGAAAAAAAAACCCTGCCCCGCGATAAGCCCCGAATAAAATTCGCAATGAGGGCAATATAGGTTAAAAATATCGCCATTTTCTACTTCACCCGATTGTCCCACCATTATTTGCCGGACCTTTTGAACAGTTTTATGGTCCGTTGTTTTGTGTGGGTGGAAAAATCGGTTGTTAAGGTGGAGACAATCATCGATAAGAACCATTTGCGGAAGTTATCATTGTTATTGGATTTAAGTAAGGTAGATGATTATTTTTATGCAGTGTGTAAACAAATATTTGAAAAAATAAAACTAGCTGCATGTGCAGTTTCAAGTTAAGTCACCTCGAAAAATTCGAAATTTTGGGAAAAAATAACAAAATCTTTCCAGACTGAATCGTAAAACAAATCCAGCCGAATCCAGTATTGATTAAGTGAGTGCAAATCCGGTGTAATTGCTGGCCCGTGTAGTGAATCGTTTTATAACACCTTAATCAAATCGTATCACGTGTTTAATTTATGGTCGGGCTCTCTTTTGTCATAAAATTGAAATCAAATTTCTTTTATCGCACAATCAACGCTTGTAATGCGTCAGCCTATGAAATGTGTAGGCTACGCGTTTCCAGGCTGGTAAAGCGCCTAATTGTTAAAGAAGGCACTGCACTTTCAAGAATGTTTTCGAATGATTGCAGGATTTGTATTTTTCAACTTAAAGTTTAATTTAAATTGACATCTTAAAATCAAAACCTCAAAAGCAATCGACAGAAAAATAAACATTCAGGAATTACCTTTGATGACGCGTGCACCAACGTCAATTGCATAGGGATTAAGGCTAAAGTCTTTATTGCCCCCTCCCCTCTCTCGTGGCTTATCAGGGCGCAAACGTATCGGCTTTATATCAATGATTTGTTAACCATTCACTTTTTAAAGAGTTGAAGGATTTGACATTTATGGCTTTTCCCCTGCACTCTTCAAGTGGAATTTCGCGTGGTCTAGCCAGGATTAAGTGGTGCGCTCTTGGCGCGGTGCAGATTGTGCCACCAACGCTACTGGAATGATTACACCTTTTAATGAAACACGTGTATACGTGTGTTTGATAAGCTGATTAGTTGATTGTTACACGAGGCTGCATCAATTTGATGTGATGCAAGTTGGGTTTTGACGTTTGAAACATTTTAAGAGCAGTGAACTTTTTAAACGTACCTTAAAAATGTGACCATTCATTCGCAAAAAGCAAAAAATCTAGTACATTCTTTTACATAGTTTTTTTTCTTTTCAATTTTTAGGATTATCGATCTTGTGTCATGTTTTTAGCTTAATTGATTTTAGGAAAAAAAATTACCGTTAATTTTAATCGATTTCTTTAACGTTAACTTTGTTTCGTCAAACTGCTGAAGGTTGTTTTCAAAATATTAAAAACTAATTTAATCCGCCTATGTGGTTGGTGCCTTCCTCACTCTTTACCAACAATTGGTGATTCGATGGGTTTGGACCAGTGCACAGTGGTCCAGATCGCAAAATTAAGTGGAAAATGGATTTTCCGAAAAATGGTGACGTTTTGGAGCTTTGGTGTCTTGAGAAGAGTTGTTGCAAATGGAAAGGGGCAACTTTTGGTTTGGTTTAAAATTAGGGTGGTTCACGATTAGGGTGATTTTGAAAATCTAACTTTTCGGGAATATTTTTGGGAATTTTTATGTCTTATAAAATGTTGTTGGGCTGGCCAATTCAAGCAACTTTGTCGAAGACACTAAAATTTTATCTCGTAATCTACGCCTTCTATGACCAAATTTATAGAAAGCATCTGAGCAAACCTGCAAAAATCAGTTTTTTGAACGTGACAATTCAGGGTTAGCTTTTAGAGAAAAGTGATATTCGGAGCACTTTTAGAGCTCTACAAAACGAACATTTTCATTTTTTGACATGTCAATTTGGACTTAAGGGTCAAAAGCTACAGCCATTTTAAGGTAAAAAAGATGCAAATTTAAAACTTAAATATCTCGAAATGGCGCAAGCCAAATTTTAAGCACTAGGTTGCATTTGAAAGAGGAGATCTAGCACTACAAACGCTGAAAAAATCTCAGGGGTGTTTTTCTTTAAACTTGAGATATCTTCATTTGAAAAAGTCTAATTTTCAAGGGAAAACCATATGGGACCACCCTAACGAAATTCGAAAATTGTCCAAATATAAGTTCTTCCATGTAATTTTGCCAACTGAATCTGAATCTGTCCTCAGAATTGAGCCAAAATGTCAACAAATCGATTTTTGGTCATATTTTGGGTTTCCAGGTAAAATTATCATTTAAAAAAACTGATTTTTGCAGGTTTGCTCAGATGCTTTCTATAAATTTGGTCATAGAAGGCGTAGATTACGAGATAAAATTTTAGTGTCTTCGACAAAGTTGCTTGAATTGGCCAGCCCAACAACTTTTTAGAAGACATAAAAATTCCCAAAAATATTCCCGAAAAGTTAGATTTTCAAAATCACCCTAATCGTGAACCACCCTAATTTTCAACCAAACCAAAAGTTGCCCCTTTCCATTTGCAACAACTCTTCTGAAGACACCAAAGCTCCAAAACGTCACCATTTTTCGGAAAATCCATTTTCCACTTAATTTTGCGATCTGGACCACTGTGCAGTGTTGCAAATGATTGATAGAAAAGCTATCAATTGATTATCTCTGCCCCAAAAACATCCGAGCGAGAGTATAGCGGCCGTCACTATAGGTTGCGAGATCTCTTCTTGTGTCTCGTGATTCCCAGCGATGTCAATCTCTCTCTATCATTCCTCCCCTTTTCCTCGACTATGCGCTCTCACCGCTGAGTCTCTCAATCTCTCCGAAAACTGCAATGAACTAACGCGAGATGGCGATTAGGAGCCGACCACGCACACAGAAAAAAATAATTTAAATTTGGAAGCTTTAATTTTGGAAGGTTGAATATTACCTCTTTTATGATGTAATTTTACCTCAATTTAGAATGAAAAAGTGACATTACACCAGAAATGTGGTAAAATTACACATTTCCAGAGGTAAAATTACACCTTTTTTTTACATAAAAGATGTACCCCTTCCCAGATGTAATATTACCATGATTTTTTTTTCTGTGCATGACGTCCCGTTAAACTGCGTTTGCGAAATTGGTTTTGTGGCGGCTTTTGTGGTTGAACGCTGTTGTGGTAGGATGATCGTGGAAGCGGGAATGAGAGAGAAAAGGAAAATGTCAATCGCGAGTGGGTAAACACGAAAACGTGTTCGGCTATGTTCGGAACTGAGAGTTTCAATAAGGAGAGAAGAGCAGTTGTCAGTTGAGGCCTGAAATTTCATCTAGTTTTCATCTAGTTTTTTTTCTTAAAATCCGCAATAAAAAAGTACAAAAATATAAAAGGTCAAAACTCGTGACAGGGTTGCCAGATCTTCAATGTTTTGGACTCGATGGAAAGGTCTTTCGATTACCTAACCAACGATTTATAACATGATGGTATTTGAGTCTATTCCGGTCACTTTCTAACATAAATTCAAAAACAAATTTTTACACATAACTTTTGAACTACTTATCGAATCTTTATAAAACAAGCCTTACCCGAAAAACTTTGTCTTTTCCTTTTTCGTTTGTTGACGTTTTTAATTTTTTTCCTTAGGCTGAGGCTGCTGTGATCAAAATTTGATTTTACGCAACTTTTCCCATACAATCTGCAGATTTTCCGGAATCGGTTCCAGAGTGGCCAAAGTTGTAACTTTTCAGCGTAAGAACCTTCCTTAGACTTATACGAACCCAACGCAACAAAGAGCACCTCGATCCGACGTTCCGTGTTGAATTGATTCGCGTTCGAACAAAACCGTCGAAATTTTTTATATATATAGATTGAATAGGTAGGGGAAATATACCCATTTTAATCACTCTAAGCCGTTCGACCAATTCTCATCACTTTTGCAGTTTTCCGCAATTAAATCAATATTTCAGATGTATCAACAATGGAGAGTTGCTTGCTCACTTTTATTACAGGTATTTTTTACTTTGGAACAGTCAAAAACACTTGATGAAAGCTGTAATTCATGATCAAAGTGCTGATAGGCCGATAATAGAAATAGGCTGAGAAAGGGTATAGTTCCCCTACGTATTGGACCTTAAACCAAATCGAATGCAACTGGTTTGACCAAAATCGGTTCGGCCAGTTCTGAGAAAAGAGAGAATTTTGGTCACAAACACACTCAGACATTTGTTCATTTTTCGATTCTGATTCGTTAGGTATACATGAAGGAGGGTCTACGAGCTTTCTGTGACAAGTTCATTTTTAGAGCCGGCCTTACCTCAGTGAGGAAGGCAAAACAACTTAGTATATTTTAATTATTTCAAAACTACGTTTATTTTTTTCAATTCAAGGGAGGGATTTATCTAAAAAGTCCCCAGAATCACATGCATTTTTTTAAATAATGGAGCACTATATAATTTCGTAAAAAATAACTATATTAAATTTTTATATTTATGTTTTGGATAAATCATTGTTCACCGATTCGTTTGGTCAAAGTAAGCCATTGTCATCATTGATTTCTCCATACAAGTATCCATACAATTTAGGGGGCCGTCCATAGACAAGTGAAATGCAATTATTGAAAAATTTATATCTGTATCGTTTTGGTGTCTTCAACAAAGTTGTAATTTATGGATTAGGTCTATTCGGGGATAAGTACCCGTAATAGTAATATTTTTTTTCATTTATCTTTTTATCACAAAACCTTGATGTTGACAAAGTTTGACCATTTCGATTTTTTATATGTTTTAGTGAACAAAAAGTGCCAACTTTTGAGCTATAGGTTTATGACAAACATTTAGTTTATCGCCAAAATAAAGATTTTTGGAAAAAAGTAACTTTTGGAAAGAATCGATCCAAAAATATTTTTTGAATGCAAAATTGAATTTGAACTTTTGCGTATTTCTGATAGCGGGCTCCTTTTTCGAGTTAAGCTATTTTGAGGTAAAAAATATCAGAACAATTGTTCTTTTCTATTTTTTTAAAATAGAGTCCATCCTCGTCCAACTCTGAAAAAAAGATACTAAAAAAGTTGCGAAAGTTTTCTACAATTGCCTTATTTGGACATTGTTTATCCGAAACGAAGTTGACTTTATAGCTGTCGGCCACCATTGTTAGTACCAACCACTAGTGTCTTCCTTTTTATCTAGAAGGACTTCGCCGCCCTGGGCTCCTAAGTGTATGAAAGTATGGCACGGAGCGACGGCGCCGAATACCCATATTTACACAAAGAATTTTAGAGCGCCCGCCGCGGGATTCGAACCGGCGACCTCTGGATTGTAAGTCCAGTGCGCGGTCCGATTGATCCACACGGGTGGGACTCCAGAGTTTATCCAGACAAATAAAAAAGATTGATGAAATTTGTTTCCGTATATATTGCTTCAACTCGAAAGCGTTTCATTTAATCGAAAAATCACAAAAATACTTTTTCATTTCAAATTCAATTTTTAAGCCAAAAATGATACTTGGATTTTGTTTCACGAAGAATTTCGTTAGGTACTTTCCAAAAATCACTTTTTCAAAATTCTTAAAGCCGTTGCAAATATTTTTCAAAGTTTATGTCGCCCCCCTTGAAAATTGGTCGTAAAAATCAGGGGGCAAAAAATATTTACCATGTTTGAGCTTGTTTAAAAATGTTTTTAATTTTTATGAAATTCCAATGTACAGCACCGCAAAAATTATATTTTTCGCAAAAAATAAAATTTTCGCCAATACTTAGATATTTTGGAAACTAATGATGGCAAAACAACTGGACAGGTATATAATGCATTTAAAAACACTTTTTTCATTAAAATGTTGAAAACATGGCTTGTAATTTCAATTTTCAATTTTCAATTCGGTTTTATTGGTGAATATAATCAAGATACAATAAGTTCTTTTGAGGTACATTACAGAGTTTTAGAGTTTTTTTCAGCTGTGTGTTACATCATAATCAATTTTGGAACAATAATTGCTTGTAAATAAAGGTGTCACCAAGAGTCAGCAAAATTAAGAAAAAAAAAGTTACTAAAATTGCAAGGGAAGGCTTGTAATTTCATTTTTTTTTTTACTTTTGTAAAAAACAATTGATTGGTTCGAAAAAAATTGTGAAAGTTTGAATAGATCGATATAAATTTAAAAATTCTGTTTTAATCATGGTAATTAAATTTTTCTAGATACAGTATTTTTTTCAATTACAAAATTTGTAAGAAAACAAAAGCGAAAAAATATGTTTAAGTCAAAACCTTTCACAATTAATTAAGCCTGTTTATTTGATGAAAACATCAGTGTTTAGTATGGAAGCTACCAGATATGTGATGTTTATGAGCCAACTCTAGATAAAAACAACAAAATCTCATTTATGGCTCTGCAATGTTTACATGAACCCCACAACCTACCTCAAAATGTGTCATTTCTTGAAAAAAAGATTAAAATTTGCAAAATTCCCAGAGATAGAGGCATCATGTACGGTGGATTACATCTTCCAACAATCTCATGTGACAATGATTTGTTGTTTTTTTTCGCCTGCGCAAACTTCCTAATCTTCTTGAACATTTTCACCTAACGTCATCTCCCAAGACATAATGGTAACGCAGTGCGAAAATTCCAACCTGGCTGACCAAATGACGTACGATTCGTACGAATGACTTATTTTCATTCATGTGCTCGCACACCTCCACATTCAACAGGATTGCGGGCAGACTTGTCGGTATGTTTAAAACTAGAGATATTGAAATGTTTCCCCTCCCTAACTGGTGATTAGTGCAAATGGTGATGCCAACCAGGAGATTTTAAGAAAGGTTAGAACTTTGAAGAGAAATTTGGAATTTGAATGAAAGGAAATTAAACTGCTTTAAATTTTACAAATAAGACACAAGATGGTGCCAACCTTAGCAGGCAGGGTCTTGGACGCCAACGACCGTTCGTTTGGCGTCGCGTCGCATGCCAAGATTTTTCGACTCATCTTGAACTTGACAGTGATCCAAGAAGTTTGTGGCCGCCCACCACCACAGCCAACCATCAGACTTGGCTACCGTTGGGAAACCAACTACGGCCCATTTGAGATGGCCCTTTCGGCGAACAGCTGCGGCCAGTGAACGGACGCCCATGAACTTGCTCGGAAGTTCCGTTAGGTGGTTTTGTACTGTAGAACGGGGAAGCAATTCGTTGAGGTTATGTTCTCAAGTCACATTGTCAATGTTGACTTAGAACTTCTGCATCAAAACGTCAAAATTAATTTATGCTATGCTATGCTATGCTATGCAAGCATTTCTTGACAAAAGAGAGTTTTGCGGCAAGCGAGCATCACCAAGTCAAATTTCCCACTTGAAAGCATCGCGAAATTTTCCTAGTCCTAGTGTCTAGTTGTTTGGCCATGTGTTGGTTGGTTTTTGCTGCCAAAAACGGAACATGACCGTTGGGATGGATGTTGCAACGGAAATTTGTGGCTTAGATTTAGTCGGGGTTTGGGTCGCGGATCGTTGCGATCGCCGCTAGGGATCGTTTAGTCGGGAGAGATACCGCGGGCGGGAGTGCGCCTAGATAGTTGGTTCAACTACTATTTGTGGCGCGTAATTCAGGTGGCGGTGCGAAGATGGATTTGAAGATTCCTCGGATTGAGATAAGGTGAGAGGTTGGCGGTGGTGAAGATGTGGGAAATGTCCGTTATCAGTGCGCAAATATGGAGGAGATGTGCGCCGTAAGGGGAAAACGTGCAAGTTGTAAACAACAGGAGAAGTGAAAATGTCTCAATTTGTTTTGAGGGGGATTTTGACATTATGTAATGATGATGATTTTTTTCACGACTGGTTCAAAATATAGCTGCTTTTAAAAATTCATACTAGTCATGGTTTGCTTTTATGCTAAGACTTAGAGCAATAATGTTTTGAGTTTATGATTTTGCAGCTGATTTTGGAATTTTGCCAATAGTTAAACCTGATATTTTTTTGCCTTTCTTATCAATGAAAGGTATAAGATTTGTTTTTGGCTTTTTTAAATCAAATTTTAACTTTATAAACTAAATCATCTTACCATAGACAGAAGAATTGAAATCAGGCAAATATTAGAAAATCTGTATCTTAAGAATGGATTTTCTAAACAATTTGGCAAAGTTGTGGACTATGATTAGGACTTTTCAGAAAAAAATGGGTACATGGAAGAGGGAGGGAGAATTTCCATACAAATCCCACCTCTTTCTCGAGCTTGGGAGTTTTGTTGATAAAAAATGATCACAAAAACTCGATTTTGATAAACTTTATCCCTCTTGATTTCTATATTTTTACAAATATAATCAAATTTTGAGCTTTAGTGTATTACGGAGGTTTAGGTTTTCATCATGTTATATGTTTTTGAATAATAGTGGTTTTTGAAAAAAATAAGAGCAATTCCATGTCAAATAGGGAATCGGTTGTACCGGACCCTCTCTGATTTCAATGAAACTTTGGAGACATGTTATCCTACGCTTATGTAAGCCATTTTTGTGTATATGGAGCCAATTTCACTCGATAATGACATTTGGGAAGGGCGTAAGTGTTTACAATATTTTTATGTTTCGTAATTTAAATATCGCTATTTCTCAAAGCCGTTGCATAGTATCAAAAAGTGGTCAAAGACAAACTTGTAGGATATTTGACGGGTTTACGAAAAAAATACACTGAAAGAAATAAACACGACAATTTTATGAGATTTTTTGATTTTTATGTTCAAAAGTCAAATTTAAAAATGAGCCCACGTTTTTTTGTTCAAAATTTTTGTGAAGATAGCTTAATGCAGGATTGAGCTATATTCACAAAAATTTTGAACGAAAAAAAATATATTTTAAGCTTAAAAATCTAATAATCTCATAAAAGCGGCTTTGAGATACAGAGATATTCAAATTACGAAGTACAAAAATATTGAAAACGCTTACGCCCTTCTCAACTGTCTTTATCGAGTGGAACTGGCTCGATATACACAAAAATGGCTTACATAGGCGTATAATAACATGTCTACAAAGTTTCATTGAAATCTGAGAGGGTCGAGAAAAAAAGAACCTAAAAAATTCCTGTTTTGGGCTGGAATTGCTCTTAAATGGAAATTCATCCTAAAAAGACCAAAAAAACTTGTTTGTTGCAAATTTTATTTTTTATAATCAAACAGTTTTTTTGCGACTTTTCGAAAAAAATGCGTAATTTTCGAGTAAAAGTCATAAGGGCTGTTGCAAATGTGTTTCAAAGTAACTTTGAAAACCTTGAAAATATTTATTTGCATCGGCCTTATAAGGATGAATTTTCAAAGCAAAATACCTTTTTTTACTTATTTTTAAATTGTTTCAGTCTTGTCATTCTCTGGAAAAAAGATAAATCTGAAAAAAACATCCCTACAATTTTCTTGTTAAGACATTGTTGTACGCAGGTTGCTGCTACAAGAACTGAAATTTAGATTTTTTGATTTCGAACCATTCGATCATGAATTTTTAATCGATGGTATCTTGGAAACTATCGATTTGAGTTTGAAATAATAATGAAACTCGTGTGAAATTATCTGATTGCTTTGGAAAAAACAAGTTTTTTTTTAAATCAAGACTTACTGTTGCCAAACATTCAATTTAAGCCCTTTTTGGATGATAAAAATAAAAAAATAAACAGGAAGCAGAAAACAAATCTCGATTCTCAAATCATTCTAAAAAATAATCCAATTTTTTGCAGCTAAATTATTTTCGTAAAAAATACTGTTAGTAAAAAATAAGCCATCAAAATGTGTTTAATATTTAATTTTGAATAACTTTTTCTTTAATCTTTGTCATATTGTTTTTACTTATTATTATGCATTGATTATTTCTAAGTAACATTTACAGATTCGTTTTAAATGTATTGTGGAGTCTTTTTACGTGGAGAAAAAACATCAAGCGTTCTCAAATTCGGAACCATGCTCAAAAATGGTGCGTGGTTCCGAATTTCATGAACACTTGTTCACGATTATCGAAACTGTTTTTCTCCATGTAAAAGGTACTGAATTGTTACTAAATTTAAGCGGCTGCAGTCGAAGAAAACCCTTAAATGCAATTTCATGCGATTTTCTTATTAAAACATTACTTAACTCACCTCGAGATGGTTGGCGCTTTCCCTATATTTATGTAGTACATTTATCAAAAAAAAAACTTTTTCCGCCTTTAAAATGTTCTATAAGCTAAGCTTAATCACTCGTTTTTTTATAAGGTTGTTAGATGTTCAGATAAAATCGATTAAAATATTTAGATTCTGCTTCCTTAAAGGGTATAATCAACACATACATGCTCACAATTTTTAAAAAAGTTCTCAGATATTAATAATAATAATTTCTTGGCTCATCGAAAAAAAAAATCATTCTATTAATCAATCAACGATGGATCGCATGATTAATCCGGACATCATTTTCATCAGAATATCTGAAATCCGGTTTCAAAAGAGTTTATAAGTTACATTTAAGTGCTCATAACTCTTGATAGGGTTGTCAGATTTTCAATATTTTTGGCTCACAGGAAAGATTTGTGTGTGAGGAATTGCCTTGTTGGCGTTAATTTTGCAATCCCAACAGAATCAAGTTCTTGTTAGATCAAATGCAAAGCTGACTACAAACATAACGCAGAATACACACCTCCAAAAAATTGCGATAAGCACCTCCAGGATTCGCGTGCTGTTTTGTTGTTGATTTTACGTGTCATTTATTTGTTGCTTTAATTTTGAAAAGTACCTGACCGAACCTTATCTAAATTGATGCTGCAATGGCGCCTTGTAAAATGAAAGATGTGCAAAAAAAGCAAAATTTTCGTCCTGATAAGGCTAGCAGAGATAAACAAAGGGCAATTTTTGAGTCATTTTTTAAAGAAGAGGACCCATCAACGGAAATCGTTTTATAAGGCGGTCATATAAGTGTAGAATAAATCAGCTGAGCTCACTTTTGGCAGTTGTGTTGCCAAGAAGCACGTTTAAATCACCTGTGGTGGCGCGAGTCTTATCAGCATCAGGCGAGCGAATTTCGAGTCGATTTCTAGAACAAATGTTAAGAAGTTGAGAAAAAAGAAAAGATTTTTTTTTAATTTTCTTATCATATTGGTAACATTGCACTCTTGTTAATTTTCGTTTTTTTTTTCATTTTGACAGCTCAAAAAACTGCAAGTCATTACAATTTCCCTTCTCACAAAGTCGTCCCGTTAGGTGGTACAGTCATCCCTCATATTCGGAACAGTTTACAGATCGGTCAATGTTCAAAAAATCATAGCAAATCGATAATTGAACATAATCACGGTGGGTAAGAAGGGGATTATTATGTAACTTGCATGCACCTCGTAAATTCCTCCTGGAGGTTGTTGGGGAGACTATTCTGAGTCAGAAAAATCGATTTCCAAAATATTCTGTCGGTGAAAACTGATTTTATCTCGATTTGAAGTTAAAAAACCTAATATTTCACCTAAAACCTCAAACATACGTCTACAATCTCGGTCTAACTCTGGACAAAGATGTCAATTTTCATCAAAATATCAATTCTTATTTCCCAAAATATATTCCTGACATAGTGCACCTTAAATCGGTCCATTACTTGAGTCCCAGCGTCATGAGAAGGTGTACAATAGTGTTTTTTCTTAAAAAAATATTTTCAAATTGCTCTGGTAAATAAACTGTCATGTCTGAATTCCAAAACTAACGTTGCAGCATTGTTGCAAACAAAATGAAGAACAATTTTGCAGAAAAAAGAATGAAATTTTATCCATTTTCAGTAATGTTATGTCTATTTTAGTGAGGAAATTGTTTCCAATTTTCAAAATTCTTCGATATTGACCTCATTCCTGTTATAAACAGCTACTACGATCATCCTCAGTAGGATGTAACAAAAATTACTTTTTGGCGTGCATTCATGGGCTGGTTCCGGTGGGCGTACTGAGCTCAAATCCCAAATATGAGCTTGATTGAACTTAATAGGAGCTGTCGCTTTGCATTTTAATTTTAAATAGGATTCAACTCGTAAAAAAATGGTTTTCAAAAATGTAGATTTTTAGGCACTTTAGCCACTAAAGCGTTTATCTTCAACATCATTGGCATGTAGGACAGATCCTTGCGCATGTTTTGGTATATATAACATTGAATTGAAGCACTCTGGAGCTCAGGCCTTCAATGTCTTGATTTTTTTTTTTCAAAAAAAAAACAGCTCAGCAGAAAAGATAGGCGACGCGCCATTTCATTTTGCTCAAAACTTCAATGTTATTATACCAAAAAATGCGCAAGGATCTGTCCTACATGCCAATGATGTTGTAGATAAACGCTTTAGTGGCCAAAGTGCCTAAAAATCTACATTTTTGAAAACCCATTTTTTTAATGGTTAAATCCCATTTAAAATTAAAATGCAAAGTGACAGCTTCTATTAAGTTCAATCAAGCTCATATTTGAGATTTAAGCTAAGTATGCCCACCGCAACCAGCCCCTGAATGCCCGCCAAAAAGTAATTTTTGTTACATCCTACTGAGTATGATCGTAGTAGCTGTTAATAACAGGAATGAGTAAAATATCGAAGAATTTTGAAAATTGGCAACAATTTTCCCACTGCAGCGACCTCAAATTTAAATCATTAAATTTGTCCATTTTCGATCCTCACCACAGTTCTGACCATGCGCGCTTACGCAAGCATAAATAATTTTACACGTCGACTCGCGTTGCGCGACAAATAATTAAGCTTATGTACAGGTGTGGATCATGAGTCATTCTCACCTGAAAAGCCCTTTATTAAATTTCGCCAATTGTTAGGCAATCAAAAAAATGGTTAAGCTTTCAATTATGAATGTGCGATGTTATTCGACAGGGGAAATTGAGGGTGTGGCTTAACCAAATTCATGGGCATGTTTGTTCAAAGGAGAATTCGACCTTCTCATTATTGACTTACATTTTTGAGAATGTTTTAGGAACATAATTTTGATATTCCAATAACATATTTTAAAGTTTCACGACAATGGTTCGAACCCATGACTTCCGATTTTGAGGTGTACTCACTACACCATACGGAAAGTCATGAAGAATTGCAGAGGTCTGCATAATTTAATTCATGAGGTTCATCGATGCTTCTCATCGAAACGGACCACTTTTAGTAGAACAAAATTTAGTAGAGTTTTCGGGGACTGACTATAAAAACCCCAAAATTCTTGAGGAGGGCAGTTAGTTCCAGTTAGTTCCAGTCAGTTCCAGCCAGTTCAAGCCCAGTCCAGTTCCAGATCCTGAAGAAGCCCCAGACCAGCCGGACCCGCCAGCAGCCACCAGTAGCAGAGGCCCCAGTCCAGCCGGACTTAGCGGTGGAGGCCGCAGTCCGCCGGGACTTAGCCGCTGTGAAGAGTCCGCCGGGACTTAGCCGCTGTGAAGAGTCCGCCGGGACTTAGCCGCTGGGAAGAGTCCGCCGGGACTTAGCCGCCGTGGAGTCAACCAGGGACGTAGCAGAGTTCGGGTCTGGCATGGCTCGGCGAAGAGGTCTGGAGGACAAGTCTGGAGCAACATTTGAAAAGGGCGCATGAGCATTTTGACAGCTGCAACTATTTTACAATTTCCCAGGCAGTAGGCAACTATTTTACGAAACCTATTCTGTTAAACGGTAGCTGGGAAGGCCAGCTCTTGTTTCAAACATTAAATTTTGAGAAAAAGTTACCTGTAGCTTGAGAAATAGCAAAATAGTTCAAACTGTCAAAATGCTTATCCGCCCTTTTCTCGTGTTGCTCCAGAAGTCTGGCTTCAACGTAGAGAACTGGTTCGACGAAGATCTCAATGCAAAGTGATGTGATCGTGCGCGTAAAAGTTGAAAGTGTTACCGCAAAAATGTAATCTTCAAAAAGTGTAATATACAGATAAGTGAAGTTTACTGATCTGTTTTGACTCTACGAGTAAATATCACAAAAGTCCTGAAAGCCTAAACCGCTCGGGCCGTTCACCACTAAAATGAACATAACTTTACTGAAAATGAATAAAATTTCATTCATTTTTCTGCAAAATTGTTCTTCATTTTGTTTTCAACAATGCTGCAACGTTAGTTTTGGAATTCAGACATGACAGTTTATTTACCAGAGCAATTTGAAAATATTTTTTAAGAAAAAACACTATTGTACACCTTTTCATGACGCTGGGACTCAAGTAATGGACCGATTTAAGGTGCACTATGTCAGGAATATATTTTGGGAACTAAGAATTGATATTTTGATGAAAATTGACATCTTTGTCCAGAGTTAGACCGAGATTGTAGAAGTATGTTTGAGGTTTTAGGTGAAATATTAGGTTTTTTAACTTCAAATCGAGATAAAATCAGTTTTCACCGACAGAATATTTTGGAAATCGATTTTTCTGACTCAGAATATTCGCCCCAACAACCTCCAGGAGGAATTTCCGAGGTGCATGCAAGTTGCATAATAATCCCCTTCTTACTCACCGTGATAATGACCGCCATGTGAAAGCTTTTCTTGTGATCTTTCGATTGATGTATAGACTGGCTGTATTTTTTTTACGTTTTATATCAAGTTTTTAAAGAAAAACATTGACCCTTGAAATCCACAAATTCGGAACACTTTTTTCTTACGGATGTAAACAAACTTTGGTTCTCCCAAGGAGCACATATTTTTTACAAAATAATGACTTCACACACTGAAACCAATGAAACTCAAGCTTAGTTATGTTTAATGAATGGTCTAATAACTTTTTTTGTGAAAATATCTGTTAATTTTAGGTGTTCCACAATTGTGGGAGGCACAATTACATCCCACAATTATGGAACAAGCAATTTGGAGGCAGTGTTTTGCTGCTCAGAATAAAATAGTCTTGAAATGCAGTTTTTTGTTGGAAATGTACTACTTTTACTAGTGAAATAGCAAGAGAATGTCCAAATAAAGGTCCTACGAATAGTAGGGTCGCCAAAAATATGCATTTGGCATGCTATTGACAAATTATCTCAAAAGTGTTCCGAATTTGTGGGTGTTCCGAATATGTGGGATGACTGTACATTCTTCTTGGGACATTTATTGTCATGAACTTGATCTTCAGTATAAAGCCGCCGCCGCTGCCACAGCAGTGAAAAGATTCGCGAATGAAAATTGTTTCAAAAGAGGCTTACATTTATTTTTATCTCTAACAAAGGGCACCGTACGATATTTTTCGGTCTCAGTGAAATTTGTAACTGAGAGAGGAAAAAAGCATTATATTTCATGTGATTTAGTTAAATTTATCACTAATAAGCTTTTTAGTTATCTCTTAATCCTCCAAATGTCAATAGATATTTAAAGTTCATCTGTTTAAGCAACGCATTCATTTATCTTTCGTTTTTCCAATATCTCACTAAAGAGAGAAGTGTTTCGTGCAGCACGTTTAATATTGATTCTTTCAACCCTGTTCATGATTTTGAACGACTTCTTTTCACTATTTCACTAGATATTTTTCAGTTCAACTACGATTGCCAAAAAAAGTGTAATCGTACTGTTGAACTGAAAAATTAGTGTCAGTAAGGGGGAAAATGAACTCATTAAAGTGTAATTTTTCAATTTCTGTGTAGAAGGTTTAAATATCAATATTAATCAGAATCAGACAAATTTTCCAAGAAATTTGATAAATTAGCACAATCAACAAAACATTACTGCAAGATTCAATTTGCCTCCTCAAAATGCGTGCATTTGACTACGACATAAGTGACGATTGCCACGAATCAATCAAAATCAATTACTGATACCCTGACAAGGTAACATTCAAAACTGGCGTAAAGCCCATTATTGTCAAGTCAAGTCGTCGCATGCCGATGATAGCTATCGTCACCGTTTAAATGCGTGATAAGGTAATTTTCCTACATCAAGTCGTCAATGGATTCTCTCCCCGTTTTTGTTTTGTTCCTGGTCGTTATCAAATTGTATGATTTGAATCATACACTGGTTATTTTTTTCGAATATTGGCGCCAAAAATGCCTCTTTTGTGTTTCAGTTAATGTTTTGCTTAAAAAAAAATCCACCTAGTATGACCTTCCAGGGGGGCTTAGTTAGGCCATTCGCCTACGATGTCCTCCACTATTAAGTCATAGATAGTATGTAGTTGTTTACGCCAGGTGAATCGCTGTTGGAGGCTTTTACACGGTGAGGGCGATTGTACTCTATGCGTGTGTCATTGGCGCTCATCAAACTGATAAAACGGCAAATGTGTGTCATTGGCATCCGACGGCAGATTCCAGAAACTCTCAATCACTCGTTGACACTTGTTCGATTTGAGGGATTTTTCTCGAAACCATATAAGCTAGATGAATTTAGGTCACAGCACTTGTCCAATTAGTTTGATGTATGGTCTGTTGCCAAGAATATCAGATTATTTGACAGGAAATCCTGTCATAAATTGAACCATCGCCTTAACCTTGAGGCACACCCTGTTGGCGTGCAATTTGCTCAAGATTTTTAATTTGCCTCTTATTATGACACTAAAAGAGCTTATTATTGCAGCACAAAACTTGTACGTTTTTCTTGAACTTGATTGATCCATTCAAATTCTAATGTTTTGTAAATATTGTGTTAATGTGACCTTTTGGATTGAAAATAGAAAAAAAGTTAGTCAAATTAAAAACAAATAACAATTCCCTAAATAATTTACTTTAAGTGAAATTTCTGGATTAAGTTAGGAGATTGAAGGTTCGAGTCCTGTCACGGTCGCCAGACGGTTTGTGAATATCCACTGAAAAGGCCTGGAGGCTTGTGAATGTCCACTGAATAGGCCTGGCGGAGTGATGGCTTGTGGATGTTCACTGAATAGGCCTGACGGAGAGATGGCTTGTGAATATCCACTGAAAAGGCTTGGTGAAGAGGAGGCTTGTAGATGGCTTGTGACCATCCACTGAAAAGGCCTGGAGGGGTGGCTTGTGAATGTCTACTGAATAGGCCTATCGGAGAGATGGCTTGTGGATGTTCACTGAAAGGTCAAACTCGTCAAAGGGCTTGTGGGAATCAACCGTGCTTGTGAGAAATCATTGAAAGGCAATACTCATCGAAGGGGGAATCCACTGAAAGTGTCCTGGAATGAAATCGCAGAAAGAGGGGATAAAACTGGATTAAGGGAGAAGAGACCAATGGAAATATCAAATGTTGGTTGGCATCAGAGAGAGCGCATCGAAATAAATTTGTATTTCTTTTTAATATGCAAATGTTAAAGATTTTAGGTGTTAACGGAATATATATATGGAAAAAAGAGTTTCATGTCTGTTGAGGCAGATAGAAAAGTGTTATTGGATTGATAGTGGTTTGTGGGAACGGAAATCAACATGTAGCAGGATCGGCAAGAGTTGGTTGTCGAAATACATGTTTGTATATGAGCGTCAACGTTCTACGTTATCATAACTTATTTGAGTTGTTAATTATTTTAGAGAGGGGGGAAGATGTGTGGGCCCGAATAGCCCCTCGGTTTGGTTGCTTCGAGTGACAGCGCACGGACGCATCTGACAGTTCGCGGGACAAAGTCAGCCGTCGTCCTCTTTCATAAAGCAACCGTCGAGGAAGCAAGGTGATCGTCACGCTGCGGGGATTCCTCCAGCTAACCAACTTCTCCACAATAACGAATGCCTAGGGGAAGAAGAAAAGGTTATGAACCAAACACTTATTATATCAATTGTCATTAGAAAATAAGAAAATACTAGTTTTTGAACCCAGATTTGTAAAGTACATATTAACAAAGGCTATTCTCTATAACAACGAAAGTGCTGAAAAATTTATTTTGAACTGTTTCCTATTAATTTATATTTGGCTCAATCACCTTTTTGAAAATATTTAATCTTAGAAAAAATATATATTTTCCTCAAAAATTAATGGCAAACACTTTTAAAATTTTTGTGTAATTAAGGGGTTACAAATCACCAAAAATATCAAGAGTTGGTATGAGTGAACATTTAAACTTTATGAATCTGTATTCAGGGCTTGGTTCAGTTCACACATTTTCGACTGTTAGCAAAATAAATTTGAAGATTGGTGTTTGTATCATTGCTAAAATAAAGCTATTTGAACTAAGTAGCTCAAAAAAAAAAAAAGAAGTTAAAACAGTCCCGTAAGCATGACGAAAACCCAAAAAAATGGTTTCCAGATAAAAAGATCATCAGTTTTTGATTTTTGTATTTATAAAAAAAAACAAATTGGGCTTCTTTGTGCAAACGAGATATCTCTTAAGAGTTTTCAATTTGGTCCATCCCATCTCGAGATACCGTGGCACCCGTAAATCAATCCGGTGTTTCGAGAAAGACGCTCAGAAAGTTTGAAGTTCACTTTGCGCATGGCAAAAATCCAAGCATAAATCGTCTGTTATTCACATTCATAATGAAAAATCTTCATGAAACTTTGAAGAGTGATTGGAAATCATCTTTTTAGTGGATTTAATATTTTTTTGTGATATATTTTTTCCAGATTTTCAACATGTATGTGAGTGTTGATATTTAACAAATTTAATGTTAGTAGAACAAATAATACAAAATAACATAAAAAAATCTAAATGAACGAAAAGTTTGTGCTTTTGATTTAACTACAAATTGTATTTTGCTGTTGTCATCAGCATTTTGACTATATACGAAAGTCGTCTTTTTCAAATCCCATTTTTTTAAGCAATTATTTAAAAAAAACTAGTACACAATATAAATAAGTTAAATTTTTACCTCAATTTATGTGAACAATTGAAATTAAATCATTAATATATAAATTTACGTATTTTGTACGCATTACAAATTGTGTCAACAATCTCTGACGTAAAATAACCATAATTGTTTAAATGTATAGTCTACTTTTTTATCATAAAATCTTTGAGAGCATTTAAAAGAGACCTCTTTTTAAACGTGAAATGTCAGTATGCAGCCGAATCTAGATAAAAAGTGCACCGATTTGGCTCAAGTTTGGCTTGTGAGTACTTTGCCCAGAATAATCAGACCCATATTTTTTTGTGATGAGGGTTGTCCTATCCAAATCAGATTAGTGCGGTGCCTGTGGGAACGCGCAGTCTTGTTTTTTCGTGTTATTTTCAATTTCTTTTGTGTCACTGTTTGTGTGCATGGGATGAGTGGTTATTATAAATAGGTGAGGGGATTTGATTAAATGATCATTATATTACCTTTTTTTTATTTAATTGGTTTAACACTATATTTAACACTAAATACATCCTACGAAACACATATAACTGTAATTAGGAGCGTTTGGTACGGTATGTCCACGCATCCTTCCTCCTCTGTAGATTCTGTGAATTGTGATCCTTTCTCAGAATCCTCTCTGCGGTAAACACAACGTAGTAGGGCTGGCCGTTTTAATTTTTGCAATAAATTTTCGGGTATTCTCGGATGTACTGCAATTATTAATAATGACAAGAAAAGTGCTTGGGGCGTAATCTAATCACAAAACTTTCCAGCGTGCTTTCATCGGACTGGCTGCGTTTGAGTTAGATTAGATTAGATTAGATTAGATTAGATTAGATTGGATTAGATTAGATTAGATTAGGGTTGTCCTATCCAAATGAGGGAGGTTCAGGAATGGCGTTTTCAACAATTTTCGCAAAAAAAACGTATTTTTTTAAATAATTTTTCTTTTTTTTTCGAATTAGACAACCTTAATCGCCAAACAAAAAAATACTGGTCTTATTTTTTTGTCCAAGGAATTTTCATGCCAAGTTTGAGCCAAATTGTATTTTTGAGATTATTTCATATCTGCTACTCATTTGAAGCGAAATTCAAAGCAAGTCGCTCTATTTCGCGAAAATAAAAAAAAAAAACAAATGGGTAATTCTCTACCAACTCACACGAAATCGGGAAAAGTTGCCCAGACCCCTCTTCGGTTTGCGTGAAACTTTGACCTTTTCACAAATCCGTTTTTTGATATCTCGTGACGGAGGGGCGGTACGACCCCTTCCATTTTTGAACATGCGAAAAAATTGGTGTTTTTCAATAATTTGCAGCCTGAAACGGTGATGAGATAGAAATTTGGTGTCAAAGGGACTTTTATGTAAAATTGGACGCCCGATTTCATTGCTCCGGCAGAAGTCTCAGCGGTTAGTCGTGTTTTTTCGCGGTGTGTTTGGTGCGTTTTTCACGGCGATTCCGAGGCGTGTGCGAGCGGACAAGCCCGTTCCGGTGGTCAGAGAGGCCACAATCTGGTCGTCGTAGACACGGCGGCGGTGCAGCAGCGGAAGAGGAACGAGTTCCTGCATCCGAGCAGCAGCAGCAGGAGGAGTGAGCAGCAGCGGCCGCGGAGGCAGCTGAGGCGAGAGACGGTCGTTGGTCGGTGGAATCGGCCCCGGAGAGTCGACTGCGGTCGGCGGACCAGTTTTCGGCCAGGCCAGGTCGGAGACAACCCCGTTGTTTACGTGGCTGGCAGCAGGCAGCACAACAACAACAACAAGCGCGCGCAAACGAGCTTCCCGCGCATCCCGCTGCGGGCGGCAGCCAGTGCGGCCAGTTCGGCGGTGAGTGTAAAAGGCGAGTTAATTAGTTTTTTTTTTTTTTTTTTTGGTCATAGTTTTTTTTCCGGTCAGTTTTTTTTTTTTCTTCTCGTAATTTTTATATTGTTCCTATTTCTTTTGCGTCATTTTAGTCTTATTATTTTGGGTTTTGATTAGTTTTCTTCCGTTATTTCCTCAACCATGGATCCGACCGAGTCGGACCATGAGGAATCCGACCTCAATTCAACCCTTGATGGTGACGAGGACGTGGAAATGGAGGACTCTGTCTCGGGAGTTCCTTCAAACACCACCAACAGGGACCACTTCCTGAAGGATAAGGATGCTGACGGTAAAGGGGGATCCACGGACGGGTCTAAGAGGAAGAAGCGAAAGCGTCCTAAATCAGATCCGAATCCGGTTCCCCCTCAACCACCGATTCCTCCCTTGACTCCAGACCCGATTCCCCCCTTGACTCCAAACCCAATTCCTTCTCCCAATCCAGATCCAATTCCTCCTAAAACACCGGTGCCGAATCCGGATCCAAATCCCCCCCCGCCCCTGAATCCTCATTCCCAAAAACCGATTCCTCGTCCTCGTCAGTATCAAGAGGGATCGCAAACGGAATGGGTGGTCTTCTTCCGGCCCAAACAGAAGCCGTTAAACTTTGTACAGATCACCAAGGATTTGCAGAAGCACTATCCTGGGGTGGTCGAATGTACCAAGCTGAACAAGAGCAAGCTCCGCGTGATCGTGAACTCCGCGGTGCAAGCGAATCAGATCGTAACTGATCTGCGGTTCAGCATTGAGTACCGTGTTTGGATTCCGGCCCACAAAGTCGAGATCGACGGCGTGGTGACCGATGACAGTCTGTCGCTTGTCGACCTCTCAAGGGCGGTGGGACGCTTCAAGAACCCTAAACTTCCAGCTGTGGAGGTACTCGAGTGCCGGCAACTGGGCAACGTCACCTCCGAGAGTGGCCAGAAGAAGTTCATTCCTTCTGCCTCGTTTCGGGTGACTTTTGCAGGGTCAGCTCTGCCGGACTACATTGAGCTGTACAAGCTTCGGCTTCCAGTTCGATTGTACGTTCCGCGAGTGATGAGCTGCGAAAACTGCCAGCAGTTGGGACACACCAAGACCTACTGCAGCAACAAGAGCAAGTGCTCAAAGTGCGCCGGCCCCCACAAGGACGTGGATTGCCAAAAGCAGGCTGAAAAATGCCTGCTTTGTGGCGGGGAACCGCACAAAACTCGGCAGTGCCCAAAGTACAAGGAGCGCGAGGACAAGATGAAGCGATCCTTGAGGGAACGCTCCAAGAAGTCCTTCGCGGAAATCCTTAGTCAGGTGACCCACCCCAATCGCTTCGCTCCTTTGGCGGACGAAGATTCGGGGGACGAAGATTCCGATGTGGAGGTCCTCTTCCAGAGAGACGAGGAAAGTGACTCTTCCGGGCCAAACCCGAAGCGCAACAAGGCTTCCAAGTCCAGGAAAGCCGCTGGCGGCAAGGGTAAGGAAAGTGACTCGTTGAACTTCGAGGAGGATTTTCCTTTCGGTCCGTCGGGTAAGCCCGCTCCGAAGCCGGCACCGAAGCCGGCACCGATTCCTCTCAAGCCGCTGAAGCCCGTTCCCAAGCTGCCAAAGATTCCCCTGAAACCGGTTCCTCAACCGAATCCGATCACCGATGCCTTCAAAGGAGTCCTTCCTTTTTCCACAATCGTGGAATGGCTGTGCTCTTTTGTGAGTGAACCGACGCGTTTAATCATAAAGCGGTTTGAGCCTCTCGCTAGACACATCGGGAAACAGCTTGCTACCACGATGCCCCTCTTGTCGTTCATTTCCTTTGATGGGTAATACACCAAAAACGAAAAACGGCATCTCCTTTCTACAATGGAATTGTAGAAGTTTAACCCCCAAGTTAAACGATTTTCAACAATTCGCATTCGAACGGGACTGTGATGTGTTTGCGCTGAGCGAAACGTTTCTTATCGGAGATGAGACGCCAGCTTTCCGGGGGTACAACATCATCACAGAGAGCAGGCCAGGGCCAAATAGAGGTGGAGGCGTACTGATTGGGGTCAGGAAATGCCACACTTTTAGAAAGGTCACGCTCCCGAAGCTAGGAGGAATCGAAGCAGTCGCAGTACAGGCCAGGATCAGAGGACTGGACATTTGCATTGTGTCCGTCTACGTTCCCCCACAGGTGTCGTTAACTCGACAAAAGTTGTGGGGTATGCTTGAGCTGTTGCAGGCACCGCGACTGGTTCTGGGTGATTTTAATCTTCACAGCACCGAGTGGGGAAGTCACAAGACAGACCCTCAAGCATATCTGATTCATGAACTGTGCGACGACTTCCAGATGACCCTCCTAAACAGGGACAAGCAAGTTACGCGGATTGCAACTCCACCAACGCCAACTACGTCCGGTACGAAGGCGAGTGCCATCGACTTGTCGCTCTGTTCCAACAGTTTGGCAGTTCTCTGTGACTGGAACGTGCTTCAAGATCCTCGTGGCAGTGATCATTTGCCGATCGCTATTCTGGTTAGCCACGGCCCACAGCAATCGACAACGGTGGAGATGCCTTACGATCTGACGCGAAATATCGACTGGAAACAGTACGCGGAGGCAGTCTCCATTGGAGTTGAGTTGCGAGATGGGTTGGCACCGCTTGAAGAATATGCGTTTTTGGCTAACTTGATCTATGAAAGTGCTATACAAGCTCAGACGAAACCCGTCCCGGGACCATACATCCGAACGCGCCCTCCACTTCCCTGGTGGGACAAGGAGTGTACGGATCTCTCGGCGGCCAGGTCAGAAGCTTATGTGGACTTCTGCAAGTGTGGAATCCGAGCGAACTTCCAAAAGTACAGAGCTCTTGATCGCAGGTACAGTAATACTCTGAAGCGGAAGAAGCGAATGTACTGGCGGGAGTTCGTTGAAGGACTACCAGCAGATACGTCCATGAGCACTCTGTGGCGCGTTGCGAGGGCCATGCGTAGAGGTTCCGTTCCGAACGAGAGTGTGGAAAAATCGGACAAGTGGATATTGGATTTCGCCAAGAAGGTGTGCCCGGACTCGGTGCCGACACAACCATCATTCGACGTTGTTGATGGGAGCGATTCTAATCCTCCCTTCTCGATGGTAGAGCTCTCCATAGCACTATTGACGGGCAACAACACTGCTCCTGGTCCGGACAAGATCAAGTTCAGCTTGCTGAAGAATCTTCCGGACGTCGCCAAGCAGCGTCTGTTGAAACTGTTCAACACGTTGGTGGAGCAGAACATAATTCCACACGAATGGCGACAGGTCCGGGTGGTTGCCATTCAAAAGCCCGGTAAGCCGGCGTCCGACCACAACTCGTATCGTCCAATCAGCTTGCTGTCGTGTCTACGCAAGTTGCTTGAGAAGATGATCCTCGACCGCCTCGAACCATGGATGGAACGAGAGCACTTGCTGTCAGACACGCAGTATGGCTTCCGGAGAGGCAAGGGAACAAGCGACTGCCTAGCCTTGCTGGCCACAGGGATCGACATAGCCCGTGGTAAAAAACAGCAAATGGCTTCTGTCTTCCTAGACATCAAGGGTGCATTCGATTCAGTCTCCATCGGTGTGTTGGGAGTAAAGCTGCGGCGGAGCGGTCTTAATCCGACGATGTGCAACTTTCTCATCAACCTGTTGTCAGAAAAACACATGCACTTTGTGCAAGGTGATCTGGCAATCACCCGGATAAGTTACATGGGTTTGGCACAAGGCTCACGCCTAAGTCCATCCATGTATAACTTCTACGTCAGCGATATCGATGATTGCTTGACCGGAGACTGCTCCCTTATACAGTACGCAGATGACGCAGTGGTTTCAATCGCTGCCAAGAAGGAAGTCGATCTGCTAGAACCCTTGCAAGATACCCTGAACAACTTGGCCCATTGGGCAGTTGGAAAGGGTATTGAATTCTCTCCGGAGAAGACGGAACTGGTCGTTTTTACGGGGAAGCATGAACCGCCGCAGCTCAATCTTTCTCTCTCGGGAAAGACTATCGAGCAGTCGGACCACTTCATGTACATGGGTACCATCTTCGATCAAAAGGGAACATGGGGGAAGCACATTAACTACCTGAAGCAAAAGTGCCTGCAAAGAACTAATTTTCTGCGCAGCGTCTCTGGCAACCGGTGGGGTGCTCATCCTTCTGACCTGCTTCGACTGTACAAGACAACGATACTCTCGGTGCTGGAATATGGCAGTTTCTGCTTCCAGTCAGCTGCGAAATCACGCTTGTTGGTTCTCCAGCGGATACAGTACCGATGCCTTCGCATTGTCTTGGGATGCATGCACTCAACTCACAACATGACCCTCGAGGTCTTGGCGGGAGTGTTGCCTCTGCGAACTCGTTACTACGAACTGTCTTACCGGTTCCTGATCCGGTGTGATTACAGGAATAAACTGGTAATTGACAATTTTGAAACGTTGCTGAACCTTCACGTTGAGTCTCGGCGCATGCTTCTATATTATGACTTTATGTCATCGTGGGAGTGGAGCCCGAGCACAACGGTACAGCGCACGCCTCCGTTAACCAGCAGCACCCTGATTGGCTTCGACACGTCCATGAAAGCCGATACTCGCGGCATCCCAAACCATCTTCTGCGGGGAGTTGTACCGTCGATCTTCGCATCTAAGTACAACCATGTTCCTCCAAACAACAGATTCTTCACCGATGGCTCCAAGCTCGACGGCTGTACGGGCTTCGGTGTTCATCATGAATCTCATCAGCTGTTCTTTAAGCTGAAGGACCCGAGTTCGGTTTACGTCGCAGAGTTAGCCGCGGTTTACTGCGCACTGCGAATCATCGAGACCATGCCACCTGACCACTACTTCATCTTCACCGATAGCTTTAGCTCTGTTGAGGCTATCCGGTCTCTGAAGCCGACCAGGGAGTCTACGTTTTTCCTCACGGAAATACGTAAGACTTTAAACAACCTGGCGGCTCAGTCATTCAGCATCACGGTGGTATGGGTCCGCGCTCATTGCTCGATTCCGGGTAATGAGAAAGCGGACTTGCTCGCCAAGAAGGGTGCTGAGAGTGGAGACATTTTTGAAAGGCCAATTAGCCTACAAGAATGCTACGGTTTTCCGAGGCAGCGTGCGCTCCTGGATTGGCAAACACAATGGGACGGCGACACCAAAGGACGTTGGATGTATTCCATACGACCTAAGGTGCAAAGAAAAGCCTGGTTCAAGGGAATGGACTTGACGCGTGGATTCATCAGAACGATGTCCCGCCTTATGTCGAACCATTACTCGTCCAAGGCTCATCTTTACCGTATCAACATGAGTGATACGAACTTATGCGACTGTGGGCATGGTTATCAGGACATCGACCATCTCGTATGGGCGTGTCCAGATCACCAGGCTCACAGAATTAAGTTGAAAGATACCCTCAGGGCCCGAGGAAGACCACCAGAAATCCCGATGCGAGACGCGTTATCTCAACTTGACCTTGATGTTCTCTATCCGATCTATCAGTTCCTCTCAGATTCCAAAATATCCATTTAGTTTTCTTCCAGTTTGTTTTTCTTCAGTTAGTTTTCCTTCTGTTAGTATAACTCGCCTTCGTACAAAGCCGTCGTTTCTGGTTGCACCGGAAGCAAAGCAAGAACGCCCCAGCAGCTGGACACCGAGTTGCGGCTGAGGACAAAACGCAAAGGCCAGCAGAGCCAACCAAGACCCCTACACAATCCCCCTTCCCTTCCCACGCCTCGTCTTTAACATCAATCCCTTCCCTACTAACCCCGAGTAGGCCGCGGGTAATCGGCTCCCCTCCCACTAACATTTACACACAAGATCCTCTGTAATTATTAAGCCAAATGTAATTACAAAAGCCGACTCGGTCCTAACCAGGTCCCAGTACCGAAAAGGACCTAATAAAAATAATTTTATGAAAAAAAAAAAAAAAAATTGGACGCCCGATTTGATGGCGTACTCATAATTTCATCGAAAAAAACTTTAAAAAAGTTTTAAAACTCTACCATTTTCCGTTACTCAACTGTAAACAA
Source organism: Culex pipiens pallens (assembly GCF_016801865.2). Taxonomy (NCBI): domain Eukaryota; kingdom Metazoa; phylum Arthropoda; class Insecta; order Diptera; family Culicidae; genus Culex; species Culex pipiens. Next base: position 48,429,922 of record NC_068937.1, on the reverse strand, counting down.
TTTTGGAACATTTCAGTTTTAGGGAAATTTAATATACTTTTTGAAAATACATAAACCCAGAAGGCTCATGTTTTCATTTAGAATAAAAAAATAATTTTAAAGTTTTGTGTTTTTTTTTCTAATTTTGCAGGGTTTTTTTTAGAGTGTAACAATGTTCTGCAAAGTTGTAGAACAGACAATTACAAACATTTTATTTTATAAATATCAGGGGGTTGGTTGTAACCATCACGAGTTATCGCGATTTAACAACAAAAAGTGTTGAAAAAGTTACTTTTTGGTTTCTCTTTGTTTCGTCGTTCGTGTCTGTCGCGACCATGAACGGCCATGATCAACGACGACCAACTTTATCAAAACTTTTTCTCGTAAAATCGCGATAACACGTGATGGTTACAAGCAAACCCCTTATGTTTATATTTTTTTTTTTGTAATTGTCTGCTCTACATTTTTGTAGAACATTGTTACACTCTAAAGAATAACCCTACAATGTTAGAAAAAACACGAAATTCTAAAATGAAAAATTTTGTTCTTAATGAAAAAATACCTTTCTGGGTTAATGTAGATTCAAAAAGTACATTAAATTTCCCTTCCAAAATTTTTGACAGTTGAGTAACGGAAAATGGCAGAATTTTTTATACTTTTTAAATGTATTTTTTGATGAAAAATACGTTTTTTCGGAATTTTGAGTACGCCATCAAATCGGGCGTCTAACTTTACTTAAAAGTCCCCATTGACACCAAATTTCTATCTCATCACCGTTTCAGGTTTCAGGCTGCAAATGATTGAAAAACACCTCTTTTCCGCATGTTCAAAAATTGAAGGGGTCGTACCGCCCCTCCGTCACGAGATATCGATAAACGGACCTCGGATTCGTGATCAGGGACAAAAGTTACCCCTTGGGACAAAGTTTCACGCAAATCGAAGGGGGGTTGGGGCAAGAATTACCCAAAAATCAATTTTATTTTTTTATGAGAAATTTAAATTCCACTAATTAATGAAACCATTTACCTAAAATAATTTTGATGTGCCGACTCCTCCTCTTTGTTCCGACTTACCTGAGAGTCTAGTTGTCAAAAAATGTTAATTAATTTTATTAAACACTAACTAATTAATTTAAATCTCCTCTCCCCTCACATCCACTTGATCAGCTGATCGTCTTACCTTTCAGCAAAACTCATTTCATTGTCCGCTGAAGCTCATTTCCTTCTCCTTGCTCTCTTCCTCCCCCCAAGCAGGTTATTTCGGTACAATCCACCATTCACGTCATTACGTGTAGATTCTCGCGCTCAGATGTTCTGTCCGCTTGCTTGCAGTCCTCATCCCAAGAGGCAGACTTCTCGATATGAGACAAGTTGGCTTGGTTCTATTTTAAACCAAGCATCTTTTTTTTCTCTGACACAGTATTTTTCCTTTCGATTTCCGATGACAAAAACGACGACGCCAAGCTCATAAAGCATACTCGGCGGAATAAAAATGGGCGAGATTTTCTGGCTTCTGGGGAAGGAAGTGGTCAACCACCTTTTTCGCGAGCTCGGGTGACGTAGCTTAGGAATGACCTCGAAAGCAGCAGCTTGTCACCGAGCTGCGTTTGAGCCATCCGTCTTGGATCGGGCGGTTTGAACCGGCGAATCTTTTGTTGCTCTTGTGAGCTCTTGAAAGTTTTTAAAACAAATTAAAAAAAAAAAACGCGATTCTCTGTTACCAAGAGGGTTGACCCGATTCTTACCGCTGAGAGCTAGAATTACTAATTTGGGACACTTTCTTTTTTTGCCTTACTTGCAGACGAACATCGAGCGACTCGCAGCTGGACAAGCCAAACATCCAGAAATCCGCGGTTTACAACATCCATGGCTTGGGCGGTTCACAAGCGTCGCTCAGTATTCCAGCAATCCACAAGGACGTTCCGGGGTACAGAGGAAGCAATGAGTTTATATGTGAGTAATTAGAAAACATCAAGTTGATGAATTTTTTACCTTCACGCAAAACATAAGTACTTAAAACAATAATTTTACATTTAAATGCTCAACTTCAATTACCTTTAAAATAGTTGTTTATGCAGAAAGTTTGCAAAAACTTGTCATGTTTATTAAGCAGGCGTAGGGACACTTCGTATAGACGCCCTTGCTTCTATCACGTCACTAAAGGAATTGACCTAATATGACCTTGCTCTATCAAATTTTGGTTCATCCATCTAATCAATGCCTTTCCATCTCGCCCCTTTCCAGTATCCGACGGCAAAAAGTCCACAATGGACCACCTGCGCGAGGTCGGGCCCTGGTGCCGGCGCAAGTACCAGCAGGTGTTCCGCAAGAAGATCCTCTACAAGCGCGTGCCCGTGCTCAGCTGGCTGCCCAAGTACAACACGGACGACTTCGTCGGCGATCTGGTGGCGGGCTTCACCGTCGGCCTGACGGTGATTCCACAAGCGCTGGCCTACAGCAGCATCGCGGGACTTCCGGCGGCGGTGAGTTCACTTAGGCTGCTGAAGTTAGTATTGTTGCTAATGATTGTTACTTTCGTTGCAGTACGGTTTGTACGGCTCGTTCCTGGGTTGTTTCGTGTACATCTTTCTCGGCTCGAGCAAGGACGTCCCGATGGGACCGACGGCGATCGCCTCCCTGCTGACGTTCCAGGCTACCCAAGGAGTGTGGCAAAAGGCTGTCCTGCTCTGCTTCCTCAGCGGTGTCGTTGAACTGTTGATGGGACTGTTCGGACTCGGATTCCTCATAGACTTTGTATCCGGACCGGTCAGTTCCGGGTTCACTTCGGCGGCGGCGTTCATCATCCTCAGCTCTCAAGTCAAAGATCTACTCGGAATTACCGCCAAAGGTAACACCTTCGTCCAGCAGTGGAAGTCGATCTTTGCGGACATTCACCACACCCAACTTGGAGATGCCGTTATGGGATTCACCTGCATTGTCGTTCTGCTGCTGATGCGCCTTCTGCCGCGACTTAAGGTCGGTCCTCCGGACGCGGATCAGCAAACCACACTCCAGAAGATCGTCAACAAAACGCTCTGGCTCGTCGGAACCGCTCGTAACGCGATCATCGTGATCGTTTGCGGAGCGATTGGGTTTGCGATGTACACCGAGGGCCAGGATCCTCCCTTCAAGATGATTGGTGACGTGCCGAGTGGACTGCCGGCGGTTCAGCCACCGCCGTTTTCGATTCCGGAAGTGGTGGACGAGGCGGGAGTGGTGATTCAGGAGGCGCAGAGCTTCGGCGATATGTTCAGCAGCTTGGGGTCAATGTTGATCGTAATTCCGTTGATTGCGCTGCTTGAGGATATTGCGATTTGCAAGGCATTTGGTGAGTTCTGCACAGTAATTCTCAATTTACTCCACTAACTGCAACTTCTTCTCTCCCATTCCAGCCGACGGCAAATCGGTGGACGCCACCCAGGAACTTATCGCGATCGGTGTCTCCAACATTGCCAACTCGTTCGTCCAGGGCTACCCGGGCACGGGCGCCCTCTCCCGCGGTGCTGTCAACAATGCCAGCGGTGTCCGAACGCCCTTCGGCGGTCTCTACACCGGAATTATCGTCATCCTGGCGCTGCTCTTCTTCACACCGTACTTCTTCTACATCCCGAAGGCCGCCCTCGCGGCGATCATCATCGCCGCTGTGGTTTTCATGGTGGAGTTGCGCGTCGTCAAGCCCATGTGGCGCAGCAAGAAGGCGGATTTGATCCCCGGATTGTCCTGCTTCATTGCCTGTTTGGCACTGCCCATCGAGTACGGCATCCTGGTCGGAATCGGGTTGAACATCCTGTCGATCTTGTACCACGCTGCCCGGCCCAAAATCCACATGGATCAGCTGATCACACCGTGTGGCATCAAGTACCTGATGCTGACCCCCGATCGCAGTCTGATCTTCCCCTCGTCGGATTTTGTGCGCAACCTGATCAACAAGCATGGCCTCAAAAACCAGACGCCTGTCGTAATCGACTGCACGCACATCTACGGTGCGGACTTTACCGCCGCCCAGGTCATCGACACGCTCATCAAGGACTTCAAGAGCCGGAACCAGATGCTGCTCTTCCTGAACCCCAAACCGTCCGTGTGCAGCGTGTTCGAGGGAGCTGAGCTCGAGTATCGAGTATTTTACGACATGGAACATCTGGAGAAGGCGATCCAGGAGATTCGGAGGAAGAGCTTCCAGGCCTAAGCAACTAGAATAAGAACGTTTTCGTGCGGTGACAGAAAAGACAGAAACTCAGGACCAAGCGATCAAACGCCCCGAAAAACACACACCCACAAACACACAGTTTAGCTTTAGAGGTTAGAATTTAGCGATCGTTTCAAATCGTGTTGTGAACCTTCTCCTCCACCTCCCCTTTTCGGAACAGTGATTTAGAATTTAAGAGACGTAACGAGTACGTGGAGGTCGAGAAAGCCCGGAAAGGCGGGAGTTGTGTGTTGCGTAACTTACTGTAGGAACGACGACGATGAGAGGGCGATGCAGCCAAAAATCTTTTGTAGGTGTTAATTGTACAGTTGATTGTAAGATGAAAGTAAATAAATGTTAAGTTCCTAAACTTTTAACGGTGTTAAATTGATCGAGTTCATTTATTCTTCCAAAGATCCCAAATAGCGATAGACATTTACCTATCACCTATCATATTTATTATGAATTCCGGTTTTGCTGACAATTTCATCCAAAATTTACAGTTTTACAACAAATCCATCGGAAAATCCGGTTCGATCCAGAACCGGGTTGTCTCTCTGTGGTATACTTTTCGAATAAGGAAAACGAAATTCCTTGCAAAATTGTTTCAAACACTGAGAGTTTCATTCTATCCCGATGGGCCTCTTTTTCTGACTTTTCGATGGTCTTAGGTATGTCGCCGGCATTTTGAACTTACAAAGTTAAGACGTTCATCATTTGTGATAAACGAGAAAAAATACCTACAGTTAATTGTTGAATGCATAAGCATACTAGAGTGAGAAACTTAAACTCTAGATTTTAAGTTTTCATTGCAAAACCAACCATAAAAATCGAGAATAACAGTCGTTAGTCACCAACGGCCCGCGCCATGTCAGTTTGTAGATCTCAGAGGGAAGGGACAGGTATATTGCTGTTGTTGTCGCCGGACATTTTCAGCAATAACGATATTGTGGATTTAGCTGGTAGCTGGATTTCTGGCATCTTCTCACGGTCATTTGAAACGTTCGTGAATAGACCGAGGGGTTTCCAATTGGAATAAAAAAGTTTAAATTATAGAAAAAAAATATGGATTAAAATTTTGGTTTTTTAATCACTTCTCCGGTACAGGAATAATTGTTTGAACATGCTCGCAATTTTTTTATGCAGTAGGAAAGATATAATTTTTCTTGAAAAAACTTTCATTTTTAATCACATTATCATGGGTTTCTGGCTTGATGCCGTCATCATGCGACCGCGTGCTCCGTTTGTTTGTCAACAAAGCTGCAGCTGGATGGTGAGACGAAGTGAGGGGGGGAGAGATTTTGACATTTCTAGGAACTGATCGTCTTTTTGAGGCCCAAAATCAATTAAACCATCCGAATTTAGCATCTTCTTGAATTATTTCATATCATCCCACTTCTTCCTTTTTCCCAGATTTTGTTGGGTACTTGATCAGATATTTTCAATTTTGCCCTGGCAACCCTGCTTCCTCACGATTCGCTACCGAAAAATTCTCTCTTTGCTCTCTCTCTCTCATTCCAATCAGGTAGTATAGCGAATTGCTCAAAGAGACCGATTGCGCAATGTCGCTCAAAGCTGACTCAAAATAGTCTGCGATCGGCTTTATTTGGATCATTTTTAAAACTGCTTAATAACAATGTTATCAACAATATTTTGCAATTTTGTTGATAACACAAAATTATTGACACATTTAGCATACAAATTTACGACAAACTTAAGTAGCGCAGGCCAAGTGAGTGCCACGCTGGAATTTCGTTAGATTCTCTCCTCTCTGAGCATATTCGATTGTGACTCGGGTTAACGTACGGAGTAGGCAACGAAATTCTCGAAGTATTTGTATCGCTGTATGAAGCGATTGAGCATGCCACAGCTAGCGAGTTGTGTTTGCTCGCAAGTGGTTGCGCGCTCCAGTCGGCAAAGATGCGTTCGGCGATGAGTGAGTGATTTCAGGTCTTTGGCACCAACCATATAGGAGGGTGAAGTTTTTCTTTATTTTTTAAGCTTTGGGATATAAATAATTGTGATTTTGTAATGATGTCATCCAGAAGAAGAGAAAAAAAATCAGATTTTAATATAAGCATTTATTTTATTATTTCATATTTATTCATCATCCGTTCTAGCTCTAACGATTATAAAAGAAGGAAATCATTCTGTATATACCTCAGTGTGATATTTTGCTTGCTTGTACTGAACTCATAAACCAACTGTTTTTGCTGTTGAAAGTAGGGTTTAAAATCGAGATAAGTTGGTAGTATCTGGACACTATTTCTCTAAGCACTGCTGACTGGAAAGCGACTTTACCACACATAAGTGTGTGAATATTTACTGACTGAAAAATACCAAAAAGGTGCCATCACAAATACTATTTTCTTTTGCTTTGTAAGATACAAAAATATTTTGGTCTGCTGTTTTTGCTTTTGCAATTTCTTAGGATTTGATCCTTAATTTTTACTTTTTGTGTGTATTTTTTTGTTTTATAAAAATGCTTACAGCGAATATTTGCGCCCTTTTTAATGGATTTCTAAATTCTTTCACGATTGTTTGGTTTTCCAATTCAGCTTTCGGCGCTTAATAATTTCAGCTAGCTTTCCAATTGAGAATTGACAAATTAAAAGATATTTAATAAAAAAGAAAAACAGTTCAACCTAATCCTCCAGGGTGACGTTCTTAAACAGGTAGGACATCGATTCCTTGTTGTGGATGCGACGGATGGCCTCGGACATGAGCACCGAGATGTCGACGGTTTTGATCTTGTGGCACTGCATCTTCTGGATCTCGTGCGGAACGGTGTTCGTGACGACCACTTCGTCGATCGCCGAGTCCTCGATCAGTCTGGGCGCGTCCTGGCTGAGCAGACCGTGGGTGGCCATGACGTATATCTTGTACGCGCCCCTCTCCTTGAGGACTTCGGCGGCCGCGACAAACGACTGGACATCGTCGATCAGGTCGTCAACCATGATGGCGATCCGACCGCCAACGTCTCCGACCACGTTAATCGGGGGCTTCTCCTTGGCCGGATGGACCGGAACTCCACCGGAAACGTCCATTGTGCGCGACTTGGGCAACGTCGGAGGCGAGTTCCTGCCGTCGACCTCGTCCGTCTCGGACTCCTTCTGCTCGCCGTGAATCACGGCAATTCCCAACCTCAACCGCTCGGCATAGCTCGTGGCCTTCTTGGCCGACCCGGGATTGCGGGCCACAATCACCGAGTTCCTGTAGTCAGGAATGCTCTCCTGGATGTACTGCAGCAAGAACGGCGACGCCCTCAGGTTGTCCACCGGACAGTCGAAGAAGCCCTGAATCTCCTTCTGGTGCAGATCCATCGTGATGATGTGGGTCAGCCCCGAGGTGCACATCATCCGGGCCAGCAGCTTCGACACGATGCAGCCCCGTTTGCGCATCTTGCACTGCTTCGAGTACGGCAGGTACGGAATGACGCCCACGATCGACTTGGCCGACGAGGTTTTGCACGCGTACGCCATGATCAGCAGCTCCATGATGTTGTTGTTGACGTCCCTTGAGGAAGTGAAGGATTAGTGGATTGAACGAGGCTGAAATCTTTGTGCTCTTACTTTGTTCCGGTTTGGATGATGTAGATGTCCTTGCCGCGCACGGAATCGCCGATCTCGACCATGGTTTCCCGGTTCGTCTTGTGGTAGACAGAGCAGCCGCCATTTTTGACGCCCAGGCGACTAAAACATGATATAGAAAATCATTAATTTCTGAATAATGTCAAATTTTTATTTACTATTCTAATAAATTTTTGTCATGCCAAATTACAGCTAGCGGAAGCGAGCAAACTGGCAGGTCTCAAATGCAACGCACCCGCGGTAATTGCTGGTGTGATTACCTTCACAGTTCGTGCACTTAGTGCGCGATTTAACATTCCAACTCCCAAGGCTCCAAAAAAGTTGGAACGGTAACTTCAATTCGTTGGTTCTCGGGCATAACTCAACCAATCAAGGCGATTCTTTTTTGCAGTGATTTGTTAGGGGACCATCCATAAACCACGTGGACACTTTTTTGGAAATCTCGAACTCCGGTCTTTGAAAAAACCATTCCAAGATGGAATGATTTTTAAACTATTGTTTATTTTTAAGTTTATAAATATAGGTCTATACAAGCCAGATGACACATGTCGCCATTTTGAATTTTCTTTGTGCTAAAATTTAGTGCTCATTTAGTGCTATTTAGTGCCCTATACCCCACATTTAGTGCCCTTATAGTTTCCATACAAATTGCCATACAAAATTTGAAATACAAGCCAGATGACACATGTCGCCATTTTGAATTTTCTTTGCGCTAAAATTTAGTGCTCATTTAGTGCTATTTAGTGCCCTATACCCCATATTTAGTGCCCTCATAGTTTCCATACAAATCGCCATACAAAAATTTGAAATACAAGCCAGATGACACATGTCGCCATTTAGAATTTTTTTTTGTGCTAAAATTTAGTGCTCATTTAGTGCTATTTAGTGCCCTATACCCCACATTTAGTGCCCTTATAGTTTCCATACAAATCTCCATACAAAATTTGAAATACAAGCCAGATGACACATGTCGCCATTTTGAATTTTCTTTGTGCTAAAATTTAGTGCTCATTTAGTGCTATTTAGTGCCCTATACCCAACATTTAGTGCCCTCATAGTTTCCATACAAATCGCCATACAAAGTTCAAAAGTCAAATTTCAGATGTCGCCATTTTGAATGTTTTTTCGTGCTAAAATTTAGTGCTCATTTAGTGCTATTTAGTGCCCTGTATCCCACATTTAGTGCCCTCATAGTTTCCATACAAATCGCCATACAAAGTTCAAAAGTCAAATTTCAGAAGTCGCCATTTTGAATGTTTTTTCGTGCTAAAATTTAGTGCTCATTTAGGGCTATTTAGTGCCCTTTATCCCACATTTAGTGCCCTCATATTTTCCATACAAATCGCCATACAAAGTTCAAAAGTCAAATTTCAGATGTCGCCATTTTGAATGTTTTTCAGTGCTAAAATTTAGCGCGCATTTAGTGCTATTTAGTGCCCTATACCCCACATTTAGTGCCCTCATAGTTTCCATACAAATCGCCATACAAAGTTCAAAAGTCAAATTTCAGATGTCGCCATTTTGAATGTTTTTTCGTGCTAAAATTAAGTGCTCATTTAGTGCTATTTAGTGCCCTATACCCCACATTTAGTGCCCTCATAGTTTCCATACAAATCGCCATACAAAGTTCAAAAGTCAAATTTCAGATGTCGCCATTTTGAATGTTTTTTCGTGCTAAAATTTAGTGCTCATTTAGTGCTATTTAGTGCCCTATACCCCACATTTAGTGCCCTCATAGTTTCCATACAAATCGCCATACAAAGTTCAAAAGTCAAATTTCAGATGTCGCCATTTTGAATGTTTTTTGTGCTTAAATTTAGTGCTCATTTAGTGCTATTTAGTGCCCTATATCCCACATTTAGTGCCCTATATCCCACATTTAGTGCCCTCATAGTTTCCATACAAATCGCCATACAAAGTTCAAAAGTCAAATTTCAGATGTCGCCATTTTGAATGTTTTTCAGTGCTAAAATTTAGTGCTCATTTAGTGCTATTTAGTGCCCTATACCCCACATTTAGTGCCCTCATAGTTTCCCTACAAATCGCCATACAAAGTTCAAAAGTCAAATTTCAGATGTCGCCATTTTGAATGTTTTTCAGTGCTAAAATTTAGTGCTCATTTAGTGCTATTTAGTGCCCTATACCCCACATTTAGTGCCCTCATAGTTCGCCATACAAAGTTCAAAAGTCAAATTTCAGATGTCGCCATTTTGAATGTTTTTTCGTGCTAAAATTTAGTGCTCATTTAGTGCTATTTAGTGCCCTATACCCCACATTTAGTGCCCTCATAGTTTCCATACAAATCGCCATACAAAGTTCAAAAGTCAAATTTCAGATGTCGCCATTTTGAATGTTTTTCAGTGTTAAAATTAAGTGCTCATTTAGTGCTATTTAGTGCCCTATACCCCATATTTAGTGCCCTCATAGTTTCCATACAAATCGCCATACAAAGTTCAAAAGTCAAATTTCAGATGTCGCCATTTTGAATGTTTTTCAGTACTAAAATTTAGTGCTCATTTAGTGCTATTTAGTGCCCTATACCCCACATTTAGTGCCCTCATAGTTTCCATACAAATCGCCATACTTAAATTTGAAATACAAGCCAGATGACACATGTCGCCATTTGGAATTTGTTTTGTGCTAAAATTTAGTGCTCATTTGGTGCTATTTAGTGCCCTATACCCCACATTTAGTGCCCTCATAGTTTCCATACAAATCGCCATACAAAGTTCAAAAGTTTAATTTCAGATGTCGCCATTTTGAATGTTTTTCAGTGCTAAAATTTAGTGCTCATTTAGTGCTATTTAGTGCCCTATACCCCACATTTAGTGCCCTCATAGTTTCCATACAAATCGCCATACAAAGTTCAAAAGTCAAATTTCAGATGTCGATATTTTGAATGTTTTTCAGTGCTAAAATTTAGTGCTCATTTAGTGCTATTTAGTGCCTTATACCCCACATTTAGTGCCCTCATAGTTTCCATACAAATCGCCATACAAAGTTTAATAGTCAAATTTCAGATGTCACCATTTTGAATGTTTTTCAGTGCTAAAATTTAGTGCTCATTTAGTGCTATTTAGTGCCCTATACCCCACATTTAGTGCCCTCATAGTTTCCATACAAATCGCCATACAAAGTTCAAAAGTCAAATTTCAGATGTAGCCATTTTAAATGTTTTCAGTGCTAAAATTAAGTGCTCATTTAGTGCTATTTAGTGTCCTTTACCCCGCATTTAGCGCCCTCATTGTTTTCATACAAATCGTCATATAAAGCCTTCGGCTAAGTGCATACTTGATTTAACATATTTTCACACTGGAATGATTGAAAATATTTTCACACTGGAATGATTTAGTGCCTTTGACTAAGTGCAAGCATCGTGCTGAAAATGATATTTTCTTAAAATTCAAACATGATTAAATATATTTTCTTACTGGAATAATTTAGTGCCTTTGACTAAGTGCAAGTATCGGACTGAAAATGATATTTTCTTAAAATTCAAACTTGATTAAACATATTTCCACACTGGAACGATTTAGTGCCTTCGACTAAATGCAAGTATCGGGCAAAAAATTATATTTTCTTAAAATTCAAACTTGATTCAACATATTTTCACACTGGAACGATTTAGTGCCTTCGACTAAATGCAAGTAGCGGGCAAAAAATGATATTTTCTCAAAATTCAAACTTGATTCAACATATTTTCACACTGGAACGATTTAGTGCCTTCGACTAAATGCAAGTAGCGGGCAAAAAATAATATTTTCTTAAAATTCAAACTTGATTGAACGTATTTCCACACTGGAATGATTTAGTGCCTTTGACTAAGTGCAAGCATCGTGCTGAAAATGATATTTTCTTAAAATTCAAACATGATTAAATATATTTTCTTACTGGAATAATTTAGTGCCATTGACTAAGTGCAAGTATCGGACTGAAAATGATACTTTCTTAAAATTCAAACTTGATTAAACATATTTCCACACTGGAACGATTTAGTGCCTTCGACTAAATGCAAGTATCGGGCAAAAAATTATATTTTCTTAAAATTCAAACTTGATTGAACATATTTTCACACTGGAACGATTTAGTGCCTTCGACTAAATGCAAGAAGCGGGCAAAAAATAATATTTTCTTAAAATTCAAACTTGATTGAACATATTTCCACACTGGAATGATTTAGTGCCTTTGACTAAGTGCAAGCATCGTGCTGAAAATGATATTTTCTTAAAATTCAAACATGATTAAATATATTTTCTTGCTGGAATAATTTAGTGCCTTTGACTAAGTGCAAGTATCGGACTGAAAATGATATTTTCTTAAAATTCAAACTTGATTAAACATATTTCCACACTGGAACGATTTAGTGCCTTCGACAAAATGCAAGTAGCGGGCAAAAAATGATATTTTCTTAAAATTCAAACTTGATTCAACATATTTCCACACTGGAACGATTTAGTGCCTTCGACTAAATGCAAGTAGCGGGCAAAAAATTATATTTTCTAAAAATTCAAACTTGATTGAACATATTTCCACACTGGAATGATTTAGTGCCTTTGACTAAGTGCAAGCATCGTGCTGAAAATGATATTTTCTTAAAATTCAAACATGATTAAATATATTTTCTTACTGGAATAATTTAGTGCCTTTGACTAAGTGCAAGTATCGGACTGAAAATGATATTTTCTTAAAATTCAAACTTGATTAAACATATTTCCACACTGGAACGATTTAGTGCCTTCGACTAAATGCAAGTATCGGGCAAAAAATTATATTTTCTTAAAATTCAAACTTGATTGAACATATTTTCACACTGGAACGATTTAGTGCCTTCGACTAAATGCAAGTAGCGGGCAAAAAATGATATTTTCTTAAAATTCAAACTTGATTGAACATATTTCCACACTGGAATGATTTAGTGCCTTTGACTAAGTGCAAGCATCGTGCTGAAAATGATATTTTCTTAAAATTCAAACATGATTAATAGTAGTTTATGCAACAAGTTGCAAAAAGAGGATTTTTTCAGCACGAGTCGTACATTTATCCAACGAGGTTCACCGAGTTGGATAAATACGAAGAGTGCTGAAAAAATCAAGTTTTGCAACGAGTTCCATACAACATTTTTTGCAATTCCGAAAAACACCCATTGAGTGAAATTTTATGTCAAATTTTCATGTATTTTGTCAATAAATCGTTTGAATCAAAAAAATGTTGAAAAGTGTTACTTTTCGAAACAAGTGCTGAAAAGTTCAAATTTTCAGCACCCATTTCAGTGCTGAAAAGTAGAACTTTTCAGCATTTATTTTGAAAAGTGTTGCTATTCGGTTCTGTTATTTTTGGTACAGAAAAGTAGGCTATTTCGTCGTTCAAGAATGACAGGAAAAGTAAGTAGTTTCAAAACGGAATTGCAAAAATATATTTTCTTACTGGAATAATTTAGTGCCTTTGACTAAGTGCAAGTATCGGACTGAAAATGATATTTTCTTAAAATTCAAACTTGATTAAACATATTTCCACACTGGAACGATTCAGTGCCTTCGACTAAATGCAAGTATCGGGCAAAAAATGATATTTTCTTAAAATTCAAACTTGATTGAACATATTTTCACACTGGAACGATTTAGTGCCTTCGACTAAATGCAAGTAGCGGGCAAAAAATAATATTTTCTTAAAATTCAAACTTGATTGAACATATTTCCACACTGCAATGATTTAGTGCCTTTGACTAGTTCCCACTAAATTATTCCAGTAAGAAAATATATTTAATCAAGTTTGAATTTTAAGAAAATATCATTTTCAGTCCGATACTGATAGTCCGATAGTCGAAGGCACTAAATCATTCCAGTGTGAAAATATGTTCAATCATTCCAGTGTGAAAATATGTTTAAACATGTTGAAATTTTTAGAAAATATCATTTTCAGTCCGATACTTGCACTAAGTCGAAGGCACTAAATCATTCCAGTGTGAAAATATGTTAAATCAAGTATAAATTCAAACTAAAAACAATTTTAACCCCATACTTGCACTTAGCCGAAGGCTTTTTTGACGATTTGTATGAAAACAATGAGGACGCTGAATGCGGGGTATAGGACACTAAAAATCACTAAATGAGCACTTAATTTTAACACTGAAAAACATTCAAAATGGCGACATCTGAAATTTGACTTTTGAACTTTGTATGGTGATTTGTAGGGAAACTATGAGGGCACTAAATTATTGGTATAGGGCACTAAATAGCACTAAATGAGCACTAAATTTTAGCACGAAAAAACATTCAAAATTGCGACATCTGAAATTTGACTTTTGAACTTTGTATGGCGATTTGTATGGAAACTATGAGGGCACTAAATGTGGGGTATAGGGCACTAAATAGCACTAAATGAGCACTAAATTTTAGCACGAAAAAACATTCAAAATGGCGACATCTGAAATTTGACTTTTGAACTTTGTATGGCGATTTGTATGGAAACTGTGAGGGCACTAAATGTGGGGTATAAGGCACTTAATAGAACTAAATGAGCACTAAATTTTAGCACTGAAAAACATTCAAAATTGCGACATCTGAAATTAGACTTTTGAACTTTGTATGGCGATTTGTAGGGAAACTATGAGGGCACTAAATGTGGGGTATAGGGCACTAAATAGCACTAAATGAGCACTAAATTTTAACACTGAAAAACATCCAAAATGGCGACATCTGAAATTTGACTTTTGAACTTTGTATGGCGATTTGTATGGAAACTATTAAGGCACTAAATGTGGGATATAGGGCACTAAATAGCACTAAATGAGCACTAAATTTAAGCCCAAAAACATTCAAAATGGCGACATCTGAAATTTGACTTTTGAACTTTGTATGGCGATTTGTATGGAAACTATGAGGGCACTAAATGTGGGATATAGGGCACTAAATAGCACTAAATGAGCACTAAATTTAAGCACAAAAAACATTCAAAATGGCGACATCTGAAATTTGACTTTTGAACTTTGTATGGCGATTTGTATGGAAACTATGAGGGCACTAAATGTGGGATATAGGGCACTAAATAGCACTAAATGAGCACTAAATTTTAGCACTGAAAAACATTCAAAATGGCGACATCTGAAATTTGACTTTTGAACTTTGTATGGCGATTTGTATGGAAACTATGAGGGCACTAAATGTGGGATATAGGGCACTAAATAGCACTAAATGAGCACTAAATTTTAGCACGAAAAAACATTCAAAATGGCGACATCTGAAATTTGACTTTTGAACTTTGTATGGCGATTTGTATGGAAACTATGAGGGCACTAAATGTGGGGTATATGGCACTTAATAGCACTAAATGAGCACTAAATTTTAGCACGAAAAAACATTCAAAATGGCGACATCTGAAATTTGACTTTTGAACTTTGTATGGCGATTTGTATGGAAACTATGAGGGCACTAAATGTGGGGTATATGGCACTTAATAGCACTAAATGCGCGCTAAATTTTAGCACTGAAAAACATTCAAAATGGCGACATCTGAAATTTGACTTTTGAACTTTGTATGGCGATTTGTAGGGAAACTATGAGGGCACTAAATGTGGGGTATAGGGCACTAAATAGCACTAAATGAGCACTAAATTTTAGCACTGAAAAACATTCAAAATGGCGACATCTGAAATTTGACTTTTGAACTTTGTATGGCGATTTGTATGGAAACTATGAGGGCACTAAATGTGGGATATAGGGCACTAAATAGCACTAAATTTAAGCACAAAAAACATTCAAAATGGCGACATCTGAAATTTGACTTTTGAACTTTGTATGGCGATTTGTATGGAAACTATGAGGGCACTAAATGTGGGGTATAGGGCACTAAATAGCACTAAATGAGCACTAAATTTTAGCACTGAAAAACATTCAAAATGGCGACATCTGAAATTTGACTTTTGAACTTTGTATGGCGATTTGTATGGAAACTATGAGGGCACTAAATGTGGGGTATATGGCACTTAATAGCACTAAATGAGCACTAAATTTTAGCACGAAAAAACATTCAAAATGGCGACATCTGAAATTTGACTTTTGAACTTTGTATGGCGATTTGTATGGAAACTATGAGGGCACTAAATGTGGGGTATAGGGCACTAAATAGCACTAAATGCGCGCTAAATTTTAGCACTGAAAAACATTCAAAATGGCGACATCTGAAATTTGACTTTTGAACTTTGTATGGCGATTTGTAGGGAAACTATGAGGGCACTAAATGTGGGGTATAGGGCACTAAATAGCACTAAATGAGCACTTAATTTTAGCACTGAAAAACATTCAAAATGGCGACATCTGAAATTTGACTTTTGAACTTTGTATGGCGATTTGTATGGAAACTATGAGGGCACTAAATGTGGGATATAGGGCACTAAATGTGGGATATAGGGCACTAAATAGCACTAAATGAGCACTAAATTTAAGCACAAAAAACATTCAAAATGGCGACATCTGAAATTTGACTTTTGAACTTTGTATGGCGATTTGTATGGAAACTATGAGGGCACTAAATGTGGGGTATATGGCACTTAATAGCACTAAATGAGCACTAAATTTTAGCACGAAAAAACATTCAAAATGGCGACATCTGAAATTTGACTTTTGAACTTTGTATGGCGATTTGTATGGAAACTATGAGGGCACTAAATGTGGGATATAGGGCACTAAATAGCACTAAATGAGCACTAAATTTTAGCACGAAAAAACATTCAAAATGGCGACATCTGAAATTTGACTTTTGAACTTTGTATGGCGATTTGTATGGAAACTATGAGGGCACTAAATGTGGGGTATAGGGCACTAAATAGCACTAAATGAGCACTAAATTTTAGCACGAAAAAACATTCAAAATGGCGACATCTGAAATTTGACTTTTGAACTTTGTATGGCGATTTGTATGGAAACTATGAGGGCACTAAATGTGGGGTATAGGGCACGAAATAGCACTAAATGAGCACTAAATTTAAGCACAAAAAACATTCGAAATGGCGACATCTGAAATTTGACTTTTGAACTTTGTATGGCGATTTGTATGGAAACTATGAGGGCACTAAATGTGGGGTATAGGGCACTTAATAGCACTAAATGAGCACTAAATTTTAGCACAAAAAAAAATTCAAAATGGCGACATGTGTCATCTGGCTTGTATTTCAAATTTTTGTATGGCGATTTGTATGGAAACTATGAGGGCACTAAATATGGGGTATAGGGCACTAAATAGCACTAAATGCGCGCTAAATTTTAGCACTGAAAAACATTCAAAATGGCGACATCTGAAATTTGACTTTTGAACTTTGTATGGCGATTTGTATGGAAACTATGAGGGCACTAAATGTGGGGTATAGGGCACTTAATAGCACTAAATGAGCACTAAATTTTAGCACGAAAAAACATTCAAAATGGCGACTTCTGAAATTTGACTTTTGAATTTTGTATGGCGATTTGTATGGAAAATATGAGGGCACTAAATGTGGGATATAGGGCACTAAATAGCACTAAATGAGCACTAAATTTTAGCACGAAAAAACATTCAAAATGGCGACATCTGAAATTTGACTTTTGAACTTTGTATGGCGATTTGTATGGAAACTATGAGGGCACTAAATGTGGGATATAGGGCACTAAATAGCACTAAATGAGCACTAAATTTTAGCACGAAAAAACATTCAAAATGGCGACATCTGAAATTTGACTTTTGAACTTTGTATGGCGATTTGTATGGAAACTATGAGGGCACTAAATGTGGGATATAGGGCACTAAATAGCACTAAATGAGCACTAAATTTTAGCACAAAAAAAATTCAAAATGGCGACATGTGTCATCTGGCTTGTATTTCAAATTTTGTATGGCAATTTGTATGGAAACTATAAGGGCACTAAATGTGGGGTATAGGGCACTAAATAGCACTAAATGAGCACTAAATTTTAGCACAAAAAAAAATTCAAAATGGCGACATGTGTCATCTGGCTTGTATTTCAAATTTTTGTATGGCGATTTGTATGGAAACTATGAGGGCACTAAATATGGGGTATAGGGCACTAAATAGCACTAAATGAGCACTAAATTTTAGCACAAAGAAAATTCAAAATGGCGACATGTGTCATCTGGCTTGTATTTCAAATTTTGTATGGCAATTTGTATGGAAACTATAAGGGCACTTAATGTGGGGTATAGGGCACTAAATAGCACTAAATGAGCACTAAATTTTTGCACAAAAAAAAATTCAAAATGGCGACATGTGTCATCTGGCTTGTATTTCAAATTTTGTATGGCAATTTGTATGGAAACTATAAGGGCACTTAATGTGGGGTATAGGGCACTAAATAGCACTAAATGAGCACTAAATTTTTGCACAAAAAAAAATTCAAAATGGCGACATGTGTCATCTGGCTTGTATTTCAAATTTTTGTATGGCGATTTGTATGGAAACTATGAGGGCACTAAATATGGGGTATAGGGCACTAAATAGCACTAAATGAGCACTAAATTTTAGCGCAAAGAAAATTCAAAATGGCGACATGTGTCATCTGGCTTGTATTTCAAATTTTTTATGGCAATTTGTATGGAAACTATAAGGGCACTAAATGTGGGGTATAGGGCACTAAATAGCACTAAATGAGCACTAAATTTTAGCACAAAGAAAATTCAAAATGGCGACATGTGTCATCTGGCTTGTATAGACCATAAATATAACTAATTGAATTCCCAACAAATTGCAGCATGAAATTTGTTTTTGAAAATTGAAAATGTGATTTCATTTTTTTCAATGCTTATGAATTAGTGTATAATTTGTCAAAATTATATACAAGGTGTACTTATTCAAGTACTTAAATTACTTCAAAAGTGAATGATTTCCTAAAAAAAATGCACATCTCATCGTAAAGATATAAACTTAACCCCCGGTGGTTGGTCACTTTTTCGTTTGACACTTTTTAGTTTGTACCCCGTTGGTTGGTCAAAGTCAAACTAAAAAGTGACGAACTGTCACTTTTTACACGGCGCTCACGCACACTATCAAACAAACGTTTGGTAGTGTGTGTGAACTCCGTGTAAAAGGGGTGTCAAACTAAAAAGTGACCCCGTTCGTTTGACAACAATTGGGGTTTGAGTGTACTAAAGAATGACCCGATTCCAAATTTGAGCCTTTAAAAATGCTCAAAACCTTGAAAAATAATACCGAAAAACTAATAGAAATAAACGCAATTGTTTATATTAATAGCAATTTTCTCCAAAATCCTTGATTCAAGGTTGAACATTAAAAATCACAACATTCATCAAAATAGACTTTTCACCAAAATTTTGATAAAGAGCGAAAGAGCCGTTCAAAAAGCGGCACATTTTAATGAGCGAGCGAAAATGAGCGGTTTTGCCCACCTCTAACCTAAATTAATCTACATTGGTCACAAATAGGTAGGAAAAACTATGTTTAAAACGAGGGCAGATTGTCCAATAGGGAATGGAAATGTTTATGTACAACGGAAAAAACACGATTCAAAGCCATTTCTGATGTTAAAAATAAATTGACAAGACAATATTTTCTCGATGGATTAACTATTGTCTCCTTGGAACGAGCTGTCAAGTAGGACCTTTTCTTTCAAGAAGGCCCGCAAAGTATTTTTTTAAATTGATTTAAAAATCTATTCCACAAAGGATGTAATTTGCGGTCGTTCGAAGGGTCATTGTACTCAGAAAAATAAGCTTTACATTGTGAACAATAATATCACAAATTGAAGCTTAATTTTAGGACCTAATTGGGTCGTGTAGTCCTTCTAGTTGTCAGCACGTCTTGTCTTGTCTCGGGGTTGTTCCTTCCAGTGGATCAGGTATTCCGGGGGAATGGGGGTTTGTCCCTAATGCGACCTTGCCCAGGATTTTCGGGGGCTCGAGGGTTATCCCCAAGCACCCAATTCTTCAGATGGCGTTTCGTGTCTACTATGTACCCCGGAGGAGCTGAAGGGTTGTCGCTATTCCACTCTTCCAACTGCATTTGGTGCAAGAAAACTAATTAACCCCTCTTAAGATGCTTCCGATATAGTTCCCTTCAGGTCAGCAGGCAGCATGTTCCAGTTTACCGCACCCAGAGAACTACGTGTTGTTTCGTGGAAGAATTAGGTTTTGCTGGCGACGGTCTCGGAAGGGTGCAATTTTCTGGTACAGGAACGGTGGGAAGCGCTTTGCGATCAGCTTCCAGATGAAGAGGCAGGAACGGTGTGCAAACAGTCTATCCAGAGGACAGCCACTTTGAACATAATATTCGTCTGAATTTAACATTCTATATTGATACGTAGTTTATGTCTTTGCTTTGTAAACTGAGCCTGTTTGTTGGCATATTTACTCGCGGACTAGCTGATGAGCTATTTGCCTAAAGAATCGATTTCAGTGATGGTTTGAACTGTTCCCACGAATGTACAAGTTTCAACTTATTAACTCAAGTTGCATGCAAAATTCCTAAAACTCTATCCCACATCCAATATGCAACCTGAAACGTTGCCAACAACAAGGCCGCTCCCGACTTCGTGACGTAGAATGTTTGATCGATGCTCGAAATTGATTAACCAATACACATGCTGGAAGCAATCTGAAACCAAAAAAACATGCTAAAAAATGCACCAAAACATCCCACTCACCTCGCAATCAGGTTCGCCAAATCCGGATGGGAGTTCCCGTTGATGATGACGATGTCCGATGTGATGGGAGCGTCCATCTTTTCCTGCTTCAAGATCTTGGCCGGTCGGAAGCCCCCAAATCTGCAAACAGAAACACCAATGAATTACGGTTGCTTGCGGGCAATCTGGAAGTACTGTGAGGCGAGGTTATCATGCAAGAGGAGAACTTCAACAGCAACAACAACAACAACTCGGGAGGAGGAAGGAACGAGGGACATATTCACAAACACTTGAACGAACGGATGGAATTCTGGGTGCGGAAGAGGAGGGAAAGAAGCAAGATAGAGGTTTGAGAAGCATGAAGTCCAAAAAAGCGAGGTTATTTTGGTTCCCGAAGAAACTAGCGCGAAGCATTGGCAGCAAAATCGAAACTCAAAACGACGGAAGTCGAAGAAAATCGGAATCAAATAAAAATATGTGTGTTCGAGAATTACTTATTTCGGTTCAGAAGCATCGTACTTTTGCGGTCTTCCTCTGGAGCTTAGCTTGAGGCAGCGGTAGCGCGATATCTCTCAATGTTTCTTTTGGGAAGGGAATCTCTAGCACCGTCTACGTTTACTTATATAATTCAATTAGCGACTCCGGCACAAGCGGGCGGAGGTTCCACTTGACAGATCTTACGCACTGCCGTAGAAGTCGTGAAATCTGGACCACTCGGACTCGAGAAAAAAAAATGCAACTTTGGAATCTCTAAACACGTTCAAAACACGACGACGACAGATGGAATGTGCGACTTAACCAAAACGACGACCAAAACGATAACACACACGCACAGAGAGAGCAAACTTTGGAGAATATTTTGACAGATTCAACACGCTTAGTACCATTACCCGACGGTAGGCGCAGAGGAGAGCACGCATGTGAGAGCGTGCGGCTAAAAATGAGTGCGAAAGAAGAAAAGAACAACAAAAACCATAAAAAATATTACGCACACCACCAGAGCACTCCTGTTGCGTTTGTCTCGAGAGAGCGGAAAACACGGCGAAGAGTGTGGTCAAAGCAAACTGAACGTGACTTGTAAACCAGCAAGCTTGTGCTAATTTTACGCTGATTAAGGAACACTACCACAACCTGCACTCGGAACACTAATCAAAGAAGGCCCCCCGGGCTACGTGTGTTTCGGATCGAATCGAAACAGTGAATGAAGGGCTGTCAAATAATAGTCGTAGAGAGGGGAGAGAAGTGATAACAAATCTGGCGCTAGGCGAATGTCAGATTTATTAGGGAGAAGGTTAAGCGTTCGTTTTAAAAAGAAAAATGCACTATTCCTAGGACACGAACCATGGAGTTTGTGTCTTGGGATTGTGAAACGCTAAAGTTACGTGTGTCGGAGTTGGAAATGAAAGACTTTTTTGTAGCGTACATGTTTATTTTAAATAAGGCCGTTGCAAATATTTTTCAAAGTTTATGTCGCCCCCCTTCAAAATTGTTCCACGCAGAAAAATGTTTTGTAGAATCAGCCTGTACAAGGTTTGTTTCAACAAAATTTTTGTAGAATATAATCAACGTCGATTTTGCGTTGAAACAAACCTTGATTTTCTCAATTCCACAAAAAGCTTTTGTTGTTTTGAAAAAGTTGCTTTGACGTTTAGCGTTGATTCAACAAAAATCTTGATTTTCAAATCAACAAAATGTTTTGTTGATTCAAATATGCCTTATTTTTCTGCGTGTCTGAAAAATCAGGGGGCAAAAAAATATTTTTCCAAAAAACATCAAAATTTTCATGAAAATATAAGTCTAATCAACTGAAAACAATCGAAAATGCATGTTTCTGCATTGAAAATCATATTAAGCATGTTTGGACTTGTTTATAAAAGTTTTGAATTTTCATGAAATTCCAATGTACAGCACCGCAAAAAAAAAAAATTCGCAAAAAATAAAATTTTCGTGCATACTTAGATATTTTGGAATCGAAGATGTCAAAACAACTGGACAGGTGTATAATGCATTTTAAAACACTTTTTAAATTAAAATGTTGAAACCATGGCTCGTAATTTCAATTTTTATTCTTTTTTATTTTTTTGCCCACCCCTCGACTTTGGTCAGAGTCGAGGGACATAAACTTCAAAAAATATTTGCATCGGCCTTAAGGTGTTTTTGTCAGGATCAGTAATTTGTTCCTAAGCTTCAACTAGAGTTGAAGGACAACAAAATAAAAATATGTTATAAAAATTATGAATTAATTGATTGAAAACCATCAAACTCAAATTCAGATTTCTCAAAACAGACACTGAAACCCACGGAGATATTTTCTGGAAATGTAGTTGAAAGTGTGTACTTTCAGATGCTTTGAATGCGCCATTTTGAAAACCAAACAACTTTAAAATAGGCTCAAAATCACTTGAAAATATTTATAACTCCTCAATATAGCTCAAAACATTAAGATGTATTCAAAAATAATGTGTGATTTTATGTCACAAACAACTATTCAGAACTTAGTAGGCCGCTAAAATGCTAACCTTTTGAGTTACCGTCATCTGGGGCGAATCGGGACTACAGTCTGAGTTCAGAGCACTTAAAGCTTTTAAATTTGGAAGCGGATGCACACATTTTGTTGGTCTGAGTTTTTTCCAACCAAAACCAACCGAGAAATTAAAATTGAGAGTGTGTGCGTGCAACATGGAGTTAAACTTTTCAAAGTGCCATGTTAATCTTCACAGAAAGTTTAACTCCATGTTGCACACACCCTCACTTTTAATTTCTCGATAAGAAAAATCAAAATATTGTGCTCCAACATGGTTAAAACTGCTGTCCCAATTCGCCCCATGTGTCCCGATTCGCCCCAGTTGACGGTATCACTACAAAAGGGCTTTTATGGACAATTTTCGCAAAAAATAGCGTATATCTCGTGTACATCAAGGGAAAGAAATTTGGAATGTTAAACAAACATTCGTGAAATTTTCCTCTACAACTTTGCCGAAGACACCAAAGCCCTAAAACGTCATCCAAAATGGTTAAATTTTGGTTGACACCCTGGAAGTTCGTCACCCTGGAATGTTAACACCTTGGAATGTCGTCACCCTGTATGTCAATAGCTCCAAAAGATAACCTGTATCAAGTGGTACAACAACTCTTCCGAAGACACCATTTGGCAGGACGTCAAATAAAGGAGTTAACAATTTATTCCAAATTTACAGCAAAAAATATTAAAAAATGTATGTGGCCTAATTCAGTCTAGCTACCACCAAAAATTGGCAAATTATATTTACAGTCCAGACTCGATTTGCCTAATCTTTGATAATTCGAAGTTTACAGAGGAACTTCAATTGACCGATTTATAAAAAATCTCCACGTGGGTAATGGAAGGCCCCTTTGAAGTTATTTGTGGAGTCATATTTTAGTCCATAAACCCAAAGTAAGACAGCTTTTTTTCATGATTCGATTATCCGAAGTGATTTTTTTTTGGGAAGACTTCGTAAAATCAAGTAAGGCCTGTAATTTTTTTCCAAAAATTTAATGTTTGGTTTCGGTTTGGGAGATAAACATTCCAAATGTTTAAAAAGTATCTCATTTGATTGACAAGGGGAAATTAACCGATATTAAATGTATATGGAATGTATGCTGGATTCGATCAATTATTCAAATTTTTACATTTAATATCAAAATACAGTATGTAAAAAAATATTTACACCCCTTCGCCACTATGCACATTTTGTAATAAAACATGTAATCAATTTAAAGTTTGACAGAAACCTAGTACTACGTTTTGTTCAGAAACTCATGCCGAACATTTTGCTATAAAAAGCTCATGAAAAGATGACTTCTATAAAAAGTTATATAACAAATACTATTACATAAATCAAAAAAGGTGAAAAAAAAAGTTCGTACACCTTTCGAAAAATTAACATTAATAAAGTTATTTGTTGACAAATCACCGTAAATCCAGTCTCCCAACTCCAAATGAGCATCCTTGACTGATTAAAAAAATAATTAGGATTGAATATAAAGTTTACTAACTACTAAGTTTAAAAGTTTATATAACTCTGGAAATTCTATATAAAACTTATCTAAACTTAATTTTGCAAATTTTTGATTCAACTAAATGTCAATATATTACCATAGAATTGCTAAATAAAAATTTTGGAGTGAGTATAACATCGTTTTGGGGGTCTTTGTATCGATAGAATAGATTTTTCGTTGGAATTTCGTACCAACCCGGAATTACGTCGTCGGAAAATCCGCCGGCATCTGAACCGGTTCACGATTCACAAGTCAACCTATGTGGCATCGGAAAGGGCATAAAATTTCCGATCTTTATATACCAAAACATCTAGGTGTTTTATAAAACCCACATTTTAAAAAACATGAGCAAAAAGCAAGTTTGATGCACGAGAACAAAAATTACGAAAGTCCATACATTTTTAGTAGGTTGCTCAAACGAAACCATTGTTTACATGTTTATCACAAAATGCCATAGTGACCAAGGGGTGTAAATACTTTTTTTACATACTATATTGTAGGTAATTTGTTTTTTGTGCCTGCTGTTATTGTAAACTTTTTCAAGGAATTTCAAAAAATAAAATTAAATTAAACATTATGACTAGAAATTGTTTCTAGTTTAAACGACAAAATTGCACATAAATGAAAAAGACCAAAAGATCCAAAAAGTTCTTTTTTTGTTTTTGATTTTAACCTGGGTAAAGAAAAATTAAATTCAAAGGAACAATTGTAACATTTTTAATTGTTTATTTAAAAAGAAAAGAATAGAAAAACACGGTGTGTTTTTATTTTTTATTTTATTTGCGTAATAAAATAATTCCTCACTCTAATTTTGTTAAAATTGTATCCTTGATTTTACTGTTTTAGTTTATACATCCAGGTATTAATTTATATTACCACAACGAATTCGTTTGGTAAACTAACTCACACAAGCTAAACAAAATGTTGATGTATTATTAAAAGAACTTAATATTTAAAGACTTTAAATGACGTATTGGTGAATTTGTGGAACCATCTTGCTAATGAGCTATCATTAAATTCCTTGTTCTAACAATCTCACGTTCAAATTCAATTTAAAAGCACTTAATCTACTTGACACCTTTCCCCCTGTCTAAGCTTCCTTCACCAAATACCTAACAACAACTCCCCAAGAGCCCACCGGGGTCTTCCAGTATCCATCGGTATGCAAATGTCCCCACCCCTCAAGACCATCGCCGACGCACATTTTCCCACGTCTGCGAACTCCCTCATTCCGCGTGGAACATTGAACCTCTGGTAATCATCGCACTAATGAACGCGTTAATTATTGCCGTGCCACGCTCCCTACTTCTCCCCCACCTTCCTCAGACACAAATCGCAATTATGATATGATAACACCACACCGCTCGCGCGCCCGCAAGGTAGGCAACGTGCGCGACGCACGGCAGAAACCAGATGTCGGACATAAATTCCTCCTTCCACGTTCCGAGTCTGCACACTCGATGTCCCCAAACAAGTGGCCGCCGTGGCTAATTTGCTCTTTTCAACACAGGGAGGGTTTCCTTAACTGCGAGGGGGGAGGATGAAAAAAAAGGTTCACCTTAATTTAATTAATCCGTGACGCGACGACGGCTTCCATGACGGTTCAGAGGGTGGAGGTCGCTGTCGCGACGTTTCTGCCAAATTGAGCCACTCTCGGTTGATGGTGTGTTTTTGGTATCAAGATCTGCGGAACCAACGCCGAAGGGTTTCAGTGATTATGATATTAAACAGGTTAAAATTTTAATTAGATTCCACCGTTTTACGGCGCGGTACGACACGCGATAATGGTTCTGTTTGAGCATTTTGAGGTTATAAAATCCTAACCTCAAAGTGGCAGACGCTGTCATTTCGACGGGCGCTTCACGCACCTCACTTATTAGCATACTTTCGGGCGTAACGGAAGAGGTGAAATGGCTTCCTTAAACCGTAAAACTGCTCCCCAATCGGCAATCATCGGGGGCACAAATATCGCACCGTCATCACCGCGCCTGACACTGTCTAATGTCAAAGGTCCCGTCATTATCGCCGCGTGATGGCGCACAAATTTACCGTTGCGCCCGGGAGGTAGGCAACAAGCGCGCGCTCGCCACAAAGCCATTAATTTCGATTTATTAGGTACCTTTGCGGATCGATTCGCTGTCATTCTGGAAACACGACGAATCAATTTTCGGGGACAGTGTCTTGGCGGTGGTGGTCGTTAGTGTATCGAACACGGTGTCGTTTTAATGGGCCGTTTCCAAATTGCCACCGCGTGTTTTGTGTGGAAGTGGGTGGAGGGAAATTGATGACGAAGGTTATCGGGGAAAGATGATGATGCTGTGATATCAGTTTTGATAAAAATATGAATTTTAGTATTGTTGAAAACGACGGTACTTTCAAGACGAAAAATCTCTTTGATTCTTTATGAACTCCATCGTCATAGTTCATACTGAAGTTCTCTTTCAACCTCATTGCTATAGAAACTTGCCCTTGAGGGACGTTATTCTTCAGAAAAAAAGATAGAACTTACCAAAAGGTTTTGATACGTGATCTGCATGAATTTTCTTTCTTTTTCGGAAGACCAGATATGCAGGTATACCATTCAGCACTGAAGTCTTCCATTATTTTCCCTCAGGAGATCGGTCAGAAGTGGATGCGATTTTTATTTACCCCTGTGTCTTTGGAAAAGGTAGAAAAGGACTAATATCTTATACAGACGTCTTTGCCTCGAGGGATATCAACATGTGGATAATTTGAACAAAGTGTAAGGATTAAATATGTTTTCCATACTAAAATGAAAGGTACATAAGTTGGAAATCTATTGGAATGGACTGAAATGAGTATATGTTTCTTATCATTTTGTTTTGCTGCAAGTTTTTATTTTTTCACTAAATTTATTTAAATTGGAAACAATGTTGTCACTTTTGACAATATTCACTTCAATGTCGAGAAAATATTTAACCATGATGAACAATCTAAAAGTATAAAGTAAATTAAAAATACGTTATACGTATAAAAAAAAATTAAAAAATACAATTCGATGCTGTAAATACTCAATTATTAAGTAAAGCAGATTCAAAAAGTATATTTAATTGTCAATCAAAAATAACATGTTAAATAATTTGTTTATAGTTAAGGCAAGAAATTGATTTCTCAGAACAGAATTTAAAAAAATATTGCATAGCTCTCTAAATATTTTCTCCGTAATTTCTTATAAAAAAAAAATAAAAACATTCTTATTCTCTGCAAACTCACACGAAATCGGTAAAAGTTGCCCCGACTCCTCTTCGATTTGCGTGAACTTTGGGACATTTTTGTTCCTGTTTTAGTGGTTAGACCCATTTTTTGAACATTCGAAAAAAAGACGTCCTTAAAATGGCTGTAACTTTTGACCCTTAAGTTCAAATTGACTAAAAGTGCTCCGAACAACACTTTTCTCTAAATTTAAACCTGAATTTCTACGTTCAAAAAACTGATTTTTGAAGGGTTGCTCAGATGCTTTCTCTAAATTTGGTCGTAGAAGAGCAATTCTCTACGAATTCGGTCTTTTTTCTTCAATTTTAATTTTTGTATTTTTTAATCCGACTGAAACTTTTTTGGTGCTTTGGGTATGCCCAAAGAAGCCATTTTGCATCATTAGTTTGTCCATATAATTTTCCATACAAATTTGGCAGCTGTCCATACAAAAATGATGTATGAAAATTCAAAAATCTGTATCTTTTGAAGGAATTTTTTGATCGATTTGGTGTCTTCGGCAATGTTGTAGGTATAGATACGGACTACACTGGAAAAAAATAATACACGGTAAAAAAATTTTGGTGATTTTTTTATTTAACTTTCTATCTTTAAAACTTGATTTGCAAAAAAACACTATTTTTAATTTTTTTTATTTTTTGATATGTTTTAGAGGACATAAAATGCCAACTTTTCAGAAATTTCCAGGTTGTGCAAAAAATCTTTGACCGAGTTATGAATTTTTTAATCAATACTGATTTTTTCAAAAAATCGAAATTTTGATCGCAAAAATTTTTCAACTTCATTTTTCGATGTAAAATTGAATTTGCAATCAAAAAGTACTTTAGTGAAATTTTGATAAAGTGCACCGTTTTCAAGTTATAGCCATTTTTATGTAACTTTTTTCAAAATAGTCGCAGTTTTTCATTTTTCAAAATAAGTGCACAAGTTTGCCCACTTTTGAAAAAAATATTTTTGAAAAGCTGAGAAAATTCTCTATATTTTGCTTCTTCGGACTTTGTTGATACGACCTTTAGTTGCTGAGATATTGCAATGCAAAGGTTTAAAAACAGGAAAATTGATGTTTTCTAAGTCTTACCCAAACAGCCCACCATTTTTCAATGTCGATATCTCAGCAACTTATGGTCCGATTTTCAATGTTAAAATATGAAACATTTGTGAAATTTTCCGATCTTTTCGAAAACAATATTTTCAAAATTTTCAAATCAAGACTTACATTTCAAAAAGGCCAAACATTCAATATTACGCCCTTTTAAAATGTTAGTCTTGATTTGAAAATTTGAAAATATTGTTTTCGAAAAGATCGGAAAATTTTACAAATGTTTCATATTTTAACATTGAAAATCGGACCATTAGTTGCTGAGATATCGACATTGAAAAATGGTGGGCTGTTTGGGTGAGACTTAGAAAACATCAATTTTCCTGTTTTTAAACCTTTGCATTGCAATATCTCAGCAACTAAAGGTCGTATCAACAAAGTTCAATGAAGCAAAATATAGAGAATTTTCTCAGCTTTTCAAAAATATTTTTTTCAAAGGTGGGAAAACTTGTGCACTAATTTAAAAAAATTAAAAACTGCGACTATTTTGAAAAAAGTTACATAAAAATTACTATAAATTGAAAACGGTGCACTTTATCAAAAATTCACTAAAGTACTTTTTGATTGCAAATTCAATTTTACATCGAAAAATGAAGTTGAAAAATTTTTGCGACCAAAATTTCGATTTTTTGAAAAAATCAGTATTGATTAAAAAATTCATAACTCGGTCAAAGATTTTTTGCACAACCTGGAAATTTCTGAAAAGTTGGCATTTTATGTCCTCTAAAACATATCAAAAAATAAAAAAAATTAAAAATAGTGTTTTTTTGCAAATCAAGTTTTAAAGATAGAAAGTTAAATAAAAAAATCACCAAAATTTTTTTACCGTGTATTATTTTTTTCCAGTGTAGTCCGTATCCATACCTACAACTTTGCCGAAGACACCAAATCGATCAAAAAATTCCTTCAAAAGATACAGATTTTTGAATTTTCATACATCATTTTTGTATGGACAGCTGCCAAATTTGTATGGAAAATTATATGGACAAACTAATGATGCAAAATGGCTTCTTTGGGCATACCGAAGGCACCAAAAAAGTTTCAGTTGGATTAAAAAATACAAAAAAAATCGAATGACCGAAATCCTAGAGAACTGCTCAGAAAGCGTAGATCGCGAGATAAAATTTTGGTGTCTTCGACAAAGTTGCTTGGATTGGCGAGCCCAACAACTTTTTAAAGTCGAAAAAATTCCCAAAAATATTCCTGAAAAGTTAGATTTTCAAAATCATCCTAATAATGAACCACCCTAATTTTTAGAATGATAGATTAGGATGTCAGGAACAATGTTGCACGCGGAGCTTGAATGACAAAAGTGCCTCTTTCGAGTAGGGGAAGGTGGAACAATCGCTCGTACGGCCGTAATTTTTACAATTTTGATTATTTGCAGTATGAGGGATTGTTGCTAGGAATGCAATTAGCTGATTCTACTACCACATAACCGCCAAAACGACGTAAACGCCACGGGGCATAAAATTTATTAAGGTTTTTTTTTTAAGACCTTTGTTTTCTTATAATATTTCGAAAGTACAAAATAAGGCTTAAGGTTCGTTTTAAGGCTCATTTTATCAAAATGCTAATTTCCTAGACTTCACAGCTAAAAAAGTAGTAATCCAGCTGCGTGTAATAGGCCTGGGTGTAAAATAAATATTGCATTATTTTATGCAATTTTATGTGATTTTACACCCAGAAATATGTAGCCCATCAGTATGGGAAACCTACTTGACCGAAATGTCAAGCTCATATATGCGTTTATCCTTACAGCTGTTCATCGGTCTGATGGCCGAGCGGGCTAAGGCGCCAGTCCTCACTGATGGTGCTGGGTTTGAATCCCGTCGGTTGCAACTTTTTTTTGTGTTTGCAAAAATTGTACATGCAGTGTGTAATATTAAGTGTTTATTTTGACGAAGGTGATGTGCATGCTTTTGCATGCGATTTTACTATCGGATTTTTTGCTGTGTTGCAACTATTATAAAGTATGATTTAACTTTTGGTTATTTTTGTTGAGAGCTTTTAAAAAAACTTGTTCAGGTGGGGCAAGTGTACCATATGGATTTTTAGTATGGAAAAAATTACGAATTGCTGCAACAACATATTTTATTGGGAAATAAATACATTGAAGTACTTAAAAACTGATAAACAATTGTTTAAAAAAAATTGTCCATACAAAATATAGTGATATTATGAAAATTTACTATTTATCATCTAAGTAATATTTTGTTTTTCGTAAAAACGATCAAATTTTTAATAAAATATTTTTATTTTATCTAAAAATCAAAGAAACGTTGCAAATACATTCTAATCTGATGTATCTAAGTGATAAAAGTTCAATTGTTAACAAATTAACATGTTGTTTCATGCATTGTTCCTCTTGCCTCAATGGTTTGTTCGTCTTGCCCCACTAGTTGAGTAGAACGCACTGAAAATCAAAAATTTTAAAATATTTTTTTTACAGTAAAAAACTGTATTTTTAAGAAACTTGTTCTATCAAAGTCTTAGTCAAGACCTGGAATAAGACGATTATAAAAAAAATCCGAAAGATTTCTTAACGTTCTTAATGGGTTACAACGAGCATTTCCTTAGCTTGTTACACTTGCCCCACTTTCCCTTATTTTTCAGAAATGAGCGTTTCAAACGTACTTAAGTCATTCAAATTTGATTCAAAGTTTCAAAGTTAAGTCAAAGTTAAGTCAAAGGCTTCAAGTTATAGTTTAATGTTCCCTGAACAAATTCCTGTACAGACATAGTCCATAAAAGCTTGTGTTTGGGCTTGGCTTAGTGAAAAAAAAAAATGCATAAATCACTCCGCAAAACGAGCCAAAAAATTTCGCAGCCAAAACAAATGCATGCAGCTTGTAGGAAATTTTACGGAGAACATTTCCCTTTTTTTAACATTTTATTTTAGTCCACGCAAAGCCGAGATATTTGAATTTTAGTGAGCAAAAAGTAACGAATTTTCAAAATACTTAGTATATAAGCGTTTTTAACGTAAAACAATGGCTACTATGATTACAAAGGCAAAGGCATATACTTTTAATGGTTTTTATTTTTCTCGCTCAAAAACGATATTTTTCATAAAATTTCATGCAAAAAACATGAAATTTTCTCACGACCGAAAATAATTTAAGCATTTAACGATGCAAAACTTATATTATTCAATTAATGAGCTGTTTATTAACCAATAGGTTCTCTAAATGATTTTTTCAATCCTCTACCATAAAACACCACATAATTTTAAAACATTTTGGAATCAATTAAATTGTAGAGAACAGTTTCCTGAACAAATTCCATAAAAAAGTATTAGTTTTGGTTCAATGTAAGCAGAGATATGCCTTTCACAGAGCACTGGCTACCTTTCAGGATTTACCGTTTTAGATTTTTTGTCTCACATCAAATTTAAATATATTTCTTAAGTTTAGCTTAGAACTCCTCGAAATGTGAGTGATAACACAGACAACAGACGTAGCAGCTAGAACAAAATAATTTGAAAATCGTGTGTAAAAACATGACGGATGACAAACTAACGCCATCTCGTAGTCTATTGCTACTTGCAAGAATAAGTC
Organism: Culex pipiens pallens; assembly: GCF_016801865.2. Taxonomy (NCBI): domain Eukaryota; kingdom Metazoa; phylum Arthropoda; class Insecta; order Diptera; family Culicidae; genus Culex; species Culex pipiens. The sequence goes on along the minus strand of NC_068937.1, from coordinate 48,397,632 downwards.
TGAATGTAGACTGCATTGCACCGCAGCTTTTGCAGGAGCCGCATTCTGATTCTCACCAACATAGTTTTTATGAGGCTATGTTTTTTTTATAAATTGACTTTTTTGCTCTGAATTTAACTTATACTTATCTGAAGCGATTATCAAAATAATTACCTTCGACATTTTAAAACTATTTTCAGTCTGTACATCAATTTTCTCGACGGAAAAGATGCATAAAAATTTTGATGAGAATGAGAATGCGCTCATCCACGTGCTTTTCAATGTTGTTGTTTACACTCGAGAGCAGCGCGGGAGATATGTCAAATCTCCTCTGCGACGGCAGCGCCACAAACGGTTTGCCATTCTCAATAAAACCGTTGCAAGCTTTTACACAAGGTGGTGATCGAGCCAAAACGTCTGTTGTCTGTGGTGATAAGTAAGCAGTTTGGTTTTTCATATTCAAGCAATATGATAAATGGAGCAATTGGGTTCGAATAATTCAAAAATGACAAAATATTTAAGTTGGACAACTATGCCATCATGGGCAGATTAACGATTTAAAGTTTGTCTGGTGGTATAGACAGCTGCATTGTTTTTTTCTAATTTAATTCAATATTATATTCTCATATTATCTGTTTTTTTTTTTGTTCGGCTATTGCTAACCAGAATTATATGTTATTTTCGATTGTAAAGTTTAAGAGAAGCTTTTTTAAACAAAAGGAATTGCAGATTTCACACAAAAAAGGGAATTTACGAGGGGCGCGACAATAGTAAAAAATTTAATAATTTAATTAATTAACTGCCAAAATTAATTAATTAACGAGAAATTAACGTTTGTTTACGATCAAAACATCGCCACCTCTTTTTCCACCACATTGATTTGACAGTTTGACATTGCGAGTGTTGTTGTTGTGTTTGGTGAAATTTGTTTGGCGCCGAAAAGTCGGTCTTACGGAATGTTTTCTCCCGGTGGTGGTCCATCGTGAGATCACTCCGGTGGACATTCCGGCAGCGGAGACTCCAAATTCTTACAAAAGTAGGAGGCGGCGGCGAGGGCCGTTTCATCGATCGCAAGAATAACTACAACCCAGGTGGTTGCTATAACAATCGCGACGGCGTTGGCAGTGGACACCCGGATCAGCAGCACCACCTGCAGCAGGAGCTGTTTCCCCAGGTGAGCGTTTGATTGCGGCAGGTGATTGTATCACTAACTTCGGTGAAACGTGGCACAATCCGGCAGGTTTGCTCCTATTTTTATGTGTACTTACTCGTTCCAGGATCATTTGCCACAAAATGAGTTTCCGGAAAGTGGTTGTGCCAGCCTTCCCGTCGGCAAACCTTTAACGATGATGTTCCTCGGCAGCAACACCACCACCAGTAACGGGTGGTAACTGGCATAATGGTTCTCGGGCGGTCCCAGAGTTTTCGTGATAACCGTCAGCCGGAGAACGACTCTGGCATGAGCACTGGGCCAACGGCGGATTTGACGGTGGATACAGGAACGATGCAAGTGGTGGCCAGAATTTGATGAATGAATTTGCTTTGAAATATAAACTAAGGTATAAAATAGCTTGTATATATTTATAACAATGGGCAAATAAAAATCACTATTCAACGCAAGTTCCGAGCGCGGAACACGCAAAAAAGTAATCGTTGTAGTAAGGTGTGATCTTGTTCCGCTGCGACAGCTGAATCACCAGCTGGTAATGCTTGTCCTGTACGCTCATCAGATTCGCGTACGCTTCGTACTCCACGGATCGGTTCAGCTTGCCACGATGGTGCTGCATCTGTTGCTGGTTCTGGAGCAGGTGCAACGGCGGCAACGGGGGAATCATTTTAAACGGAGAAAAGTTCAGTGGAATCGTCGACGGCGGCTGATCAATTATGTCAGGAAATCGTCTACCGAACAGATGCGCATCTAAGCCGGATCAGACAACGGAAGCTTGGCGGAAAACCGACAAAGAAACCACCTAAAACAAACACAAAATTAATCAATAATCTCTTATCGTTCAAAATCCCCTCCTTACTTTGCTCCCCGCCTATGGTGCTGCTGCAAACTCTCCAAATAATGCTGCTGCATCGCCGGAGGTGGCGTCGGACACTGCGACCTCGGCGGGTCTGGCATGCTCGGCGTCGTCAACACGTTCAGTTCCAGCTGCAACCTCGCCTCCCTCTGTTACAATCGGACCAAATCCTCGTGCACTCCTCCCAGTCGTTCAGCCGATGCCTCCGCCTCTGCAATTCTCCATTGGATGAGTTTCGAAGCCAAAGACTTATGGCAACGACCTCAAATCCCAAGTATTTCGCGACGTATCTTCTTTCTAAAACTAAATCAAAACAAACTTGACAGTTGTGCGAGCAAAAGTGACACGAGACAAATCAATGTTTTCAAAGCAGGTGTGGTGCTGTCAAATATCAAATGACACGAGGAATTTAATTCCTTAATGTATTAAATGGAAAAATTAATACATTAAGGCCAATGTCACGCCCCTCGGGAATTTACAAAGCAACACCCAGAAAACCGATCAATTTCCGCCTGATTTGATTCCTCCTCTCTGATCAATCGTCTTTTCCTTCCCACCCACACATCCAACCAATTCCGGAAGCAAGGTGAAAAATCACTTTTATTACATCAACCGTGTAAATTGCTTCGATTTATCCCCCGTAACAGTCTCCGTCCACCGTCCACACCCGGTGATTGCCCTGATGGTCCCATTGTCGGATTGTCCTCTCTTTTTTCCCCCGCAAACATGGGACGGGAAAGTGTGCGTGTGTGTGCGATGTGTGTTATCATCCCGTGGCCAAAGCCCCGATTCACCGTCACCGTTTTGAGGTTATGTCCAGTTATGCCACCCTAACACGCGTCACACGTGGTACCCTGTGTATGATGTAGCAGAGGACAGTGGCGGCGGCTTCGGAAGGGAAAATTTATTGTCCGCTCGATAATCCCCGGAAAATGGTATCGCTTGTCGGGGAGTACCCTTAAGGTTAGGGTGGAAAAAAGGTACACGTCTTTTATCGACGGAACGGACAATCTGTGAGGAGAAAGGGATAAACGGTAAACGTCAGCCGAAACAAGGTGATTGGATTGTGATTTTTATTCTTTTCCCTTTTGGCGGGAATATCCCTCAGGAGATATAATAGAGGCCAATAATGGACCATCTTTGGGAGGGAAAACCGTCCTGCTTGGCTGACTTTATTACCGGGATTATTTATCGAGCTCGAGAACTGGTCAGGTTCGATTCGAAAAGTCTTCTCAGCGCAACGTCTCAGGTCAATTCTGTGAAGAAAGCAACATTCCTGCCTCATTCCGTAAACAGCGAAACAAGATGTTTAGAGGAGCACTTTGTTGGCTTATTAAAATTCCTCTCCCATCAATATGTTCGATCAAAATTCTGAACGTCTCGGGTCCTCTTGAGAGTTAAATTAACAAAATTTCTCAAGCAGCCCCTCACCCATGTAGTCGAGCCCGTGCGTGACTTACGGGCCAATAATTTCAAGTGAAAAGTGTATTAAAACGTTTCACGAAAATCCCACACCCTCCCGTAAAAAGCCAACTGAGGACGGAAAGATGCAAATTTCACCTCAGCCGAGGGAAAACAAGATGAAATTCTCATTTGCACCCCTCCCCGACATAAAACACGGAGCAAAGTGGTACAAATCTCGCTGTAAACATCGCGCACACGTTTCTTATCGGTTAAACGGAATTAAATGAAACTTTATTGCATTATAAAAAATGAAATATTCAAATATGGTCGAGCTATGGCAGGGCGACGGTGAGGAACGATGCGGAGACAGGGGGTGTCATCTCTAATCATAATCAGTGAGTGTGAGATGAAGTGAGTGAGGAAAAGTAGGATTTCTTTTTGGTTAATATCTGGGAAGAGCACCCTGAACTGGATTTGAAGGGAAAATTAGTTAAGAAATTTACAAAAATAGAAATAGAAAAAAAACTTGAAATAAAATAAGTGAGACAACAGACGGAGAGACGATCATACACGAAAAATATGATACGGTGGGACGCTAATATATAAGATAAAGGGAGAACTATAATCTAATGTGGCAATGAGACGATCAAATAATTAGATATTTAGACAATAAGACGTTAAAAAAAATACTAAAGCAATGAGATGCTGAGGCGACCAGACTCTCAAATGTGGAGGCAAATGGTCCGTAATGTTTAAAAACTTTTAAAAATGAAATGTTTTAAAGTCACTTTTCTAATTTTTGCTTGTGTTTTAAATTTTTTTGATATAGAATGGCACCATTATTATTAAAATGGTAAAAAATGTGTACAGGAATAGTCTGGGACACTACAAAAATTACTGCATACTTCTTTTTACGTAAAATATAGCAAATGTTAGTAAAAAAACTCAGCCAAAGTTGACTCTAAAAAAATGACATTTTTAAAACATTGGCAAAGTCACATAAAACAAGTCAAACTTCCAATGTTTAAATTTTCTAAAATTGTAAGAGTTCTTCTTTCCAATGCTTTTAAAGATCAAAATTGGTTGACAAATTTATTTTTGGTGAATTTTTAGATTGAAGCCCGTTTAGAACCGGGGTTGGGTGGGTTGTAGAGGATTAAAGTTAGTAATCGGACTTCATTTGTCCACGCTCCATACAAAAAAGATTCGCATCTATTTTTTTTTTGATTTTGTGTTTTTTCTGTTCATAAATGCAAATGTAGGAAATTTTATTAACTTTTCAAAAACAAATATTTAACTGGGCCACTATGGTCACTATTTAAAAAAAATTATAGTGGTGACTTTTTTTTATTAATAACCTTAAAGTGGTTTTAACTAAAAAATCATAAAATTTTCCCTTAGTAATTTTTGATAACAAATTTAATTTAAGACATCTTTTGCATTTTGAATTTTGAAAATCCGTCCACGGGGAGCTGAAATACAGCTGATAAAAGTTAGACTTCCGATTTTTTCGCAAGCATGGTTATGTGTTAAAAGTCCGCAAGATAATTTACCTGGCATCATTTTTCCGGTGCCTTCTTCATTCATATTTTATACAATTTTTCTGAAGACACCAAATTGATACAAAAAAATCCTTTATAAGACAAAGTTTTAGAATTTTCACATATCATTTTTGTATGGACTGCTGCCGAATTTGTATGGAAAAATTAATGATGAAAAATGGATTCTTTCAGCATACAGAAAGCACCTAACAAGTTTCAACTAGATTTAAAAACAAATACAAAAATTAAAATTTGAAGAAATTTTTTAGAGAGCTGCTCTTCTGTAATCGAAATGATAGATAAATACACTCAACCCCCGGTGGTTGGTCACTTTTTCGTTTGACACTTTTTTAGTTTGTACCCCGTTGGTTGGTCAAAGTCAAACTAAAAAGTGACGAACTGTCACTTTTTACACAGCGCTCACGCACACTATCACAACAATCGTTTGGTAGTGTGTGTGAACTCCGTGTAAAAGGGGTGTCAAACTAAAAAGTGACCCCGTTCGTTTGACAACAGTTGGTGTCAAACCATCGGGGTTTGAGTGTATGCTTACTTTTCGACAAATCAAACACATCTTACAGATGATAGCAAAACATTGAATTTGAATTAAATGTGAAACGAATCGGTCTGTTTTAATTGTTTGCTGCAAAATAGATTTTTAATATGTGGCTTCACTGGTACATGTCAAAAATGCATTTTCTTAAAGTATAAAAAAATGCCAAAACATTATTCTTGAATTCAATTCTAACTTTTTATACAGATGGGTAAAAGCTGAGGGTTGAATAGAGCGGCTCAAAAGCGGAACTGTCAAAGTGGAACCATTTTACTGTTCGACAGAAGCAGCAAGTATTGTAATCGATTAATAAAGAAATTAGTGTAAAAAGCAATTGTTGCTTATGATTTTTTTTATAAGGGATGTGAAGTCGGGAAACAAAATCTTTTTCTAGACTAGACATTGGAAAAGATAAATTTTAGGTAGCGTGAGTTGAAGTTGACTTCTGGGATTTTTTTGGTAATAACGTTGTTGGAGTAAGAGGAGTTTCATTTCCACGCAAGAAACATGGGAGATTTCAAGCTCGCTATAAGAGGGCTCATTACTAAAAAAATCATCGTCAATTTCTCCATTTTGTTCCGAACTGACATCACAAAATTTCAACCACTTCAAACGCAGTTCTTTGTCTTCCGGAAACCGTAAGAGACCTCTTTTATCCGACCTCCGTTTGGTATGTGTGCAGAAGCTGGCGAAACACTTCATACTTAACCGAAAACTAAAACAAAATACACACAACAGATTTCAAAACAAATTATTCAAGTGCAAGGAAAAAGTCACGCGTGTGCTTGAACCATCTCTTACTTTGTTGTAAATAAAGAGGGATCATTCGAAAAAGACGTTACACATTCTTTTCACCCCCAGGGTAAAAGCTTCCTCAGTTCCTTATTTTACCCCAAATTCAACTATATTTTGCATTTTTGTAAAGTTATATAGACAAGATAACACGATGTTCTGAAGGACAGATAATACTCGCACATGAATATACCTTACAGTTTCAATTTTTTATTCTTTATGTGTTAAATCATGATCCTGGTGAAATTATCAGTAAATTTGGTGCAGATTTTGTATAGACAAATGAGTCGCTGAGACGATTAAACGCTGGCGCTTGGATGCCTTGGATGACGAGACGCTAAGGTTTTATGAAGACAAAAAAAAACAAGTATTCAATGAAAAGATGACATGATTTGACAACGAGACGCTAAAATATTGAAATGCTAAAACGTTTGAACGCGGATCCTGAAACGAAATGATGAAACAATGATGAGATTGGGTTGGATGCGATTCTAGGACGATTAGACGCTGAGATTATTAAATGCTGGCGCTAAGATGATGAGACGCTAAGGTATTGAATGAGAAGAAGAGACGAGAAGAAGACGAAATGAAGAAACAGTGATGAGATTAGGCTGGACGAGATGCTAAGACGATAAGACACTGAGAAGACTAGCTACTTAAAAGGGTTAGACGATGAGACAATTTGACGAAGTTAAGACGATAAGATGGTGATGGTTTTGCTACCTGGGTTTTTGAAGTCATCGTCTAAAAATAGACGGCGTCCTATCTCGCCCAGCAAAATGAAGTCGATAAAGTCGAAAAAGTCGATAAAGTAGTCGTCACGTTTTCCACTTTTCCTCCAACGAAACCGACTTCATTTTGCTGGGCGATATAGGACGCCGTCTATTTTTAGACAACACTTTTCCACTTTTACACTTAAAAAAACAGATGACAGCTAGATGTAACGCCACGTCCCTATTAAAACTGGAACGCCCAACATATGTCCAACTTACATGGACGCCCAAGCCCTGCAAAAAAAAGTTGGAACGGTAACTTCAACTCGCTGGTTCTCGGGCATAATTCAACCAATCGGGACGATTCTTGTTTCCGAAAAAAAAAGTTGTTTTTGATCGTAAAAATTTCAGATTTTGGTCAAATTGAGTTCTGCAAAGTTCTAGGATCATCTAGACATCTTAACTAGAAAAAAAAAATGTCCCGATTGCTAGGGTTATGTCCGAGAATCAGCTAGTTGAATTTACCATTCCAACTTTTTTGAGCGCTTGGGAGTTGGAATGATAAGATGATTAGACAAAGAATGAAACTTTGGGAAGATGAGAAGGAACTTCTTGCAATTATCACAGCAAAAAATCCGATGGTAAAATCGCATGCATAAGCATGCACATCACCTTCGTCAAAATAAACACTTAAAATTACACGCTACATGTACAATTTTTGCAAACACAAAAAAAAAGCTACAACCGATGGATTCAAACCCAGCACCAACATCAAGGACTGGCGCCTTAGCCCTCTCGGCCATCAGACCAATAAAAAGCTGTAAGGATAAACGCATATATGAGCTTGACATTTCGGTCAAGTAGGTTTCCCATACTGATGGGCTACATATTTCAGGTGTAATATTACATAGAATTTCATAAAATAATGCAAAAGTTATTTTACACCGAGGCCTTTTACACACAGCTGGATTACTACTTTATTTGCTGTGTAGTCCGTTGATTTGACGAATAAGTCATGTGAAAAACGAGCCAAGGCGTCATCCATAAAGTACGTACGCTCTTAGGGGGGGAGGGAGGGTAAACGTAGGTGTGGCAAGATATGACAAAGGGGAGAGGGGGGGGGGGTTTGCGAGACTGTGACGTCACGCTAGGTTTTTTATGATTGCATAATATTAATTCGAAATGTACACAATTGAATTAAATCCTCTTTTCTAAATTTGTTTGCGTCCTATTATTTAGAAGTATCACATTATAATTTATTATATAGTCACCTTTTTTTTTATTCATCTGGATCTTCAATATTTTGCAAATTCTTGATCGATAAAAATAAATGCTTTGAAAGCAGGGTGTTCATAACAAAACTGCTATAAATGGTTTGAATCTATTAGATACAAAGCTGTGAAAAACAGTTTTTAAGATTTTTTAATACTTGAATGTTATACTAGGTTTTCTAATTTTTAAAAGATACAAACTGTTTTTTTATATCGCAATGTTTATTCTAATAAAAATAATAATTAGACAACTTATTATTTATTTTTCATATTAAAATTGGAAAAATACCAAAATTATGAGAGTTTAAAGAAATAAAAAATATAAAACATCCCACCGAAAACAAGGGGGGGGGGGGGTCTGGCAAAATGTGACGTACTTTATGAGGGGTGGTTCAATCTTGTGTGACAAAGCGTGACATAGGGGGGAGGGGGGGTTAAATTTGGCCGATTTTTGCATGACATACTTTATGTATGACGCCCAAGAAGCTTCACTTTTTCCGTCATTCCAACTTTTGAGTGTCAAAATTTCTTCAAAACCCCGTGATCATCTGGTTAGTGGGATGACATCGGCTGGATGCTCAAACAAAGGACAATCCTGTCGGAGGGTGGTTTTGCCACACGGGGAAGATTCCGACAGGTCGTAAACATCTCGATGAACATCCGTCCCGTTCAGGAGCTGTTCCGTGGGACGCTGCTGCATTTCATTTTCGTCCCTCTCTTTTTCCTTTCCTCTTCTCACTGTCGGGATGATGGAAGAGACTATTACGGGAGGGATGAGCTCCGGGGAAAATGCTTTTGAACAGAGCAGGGAACGCGGTAGGCTGCAGCAATGATTAACAGATTACTTGTGAAAGGACCACGTGGAGGTATTGAGGCTGTCGGAGGGGGAGGATGCATAATTGAGTGAGGTGATGAAAAAATTTAGAGAATATGAAATTATGATGATTGCTTTACGGGAGGAGATTTGACAGAATGATTTTTTTATCTCTCTAAAAAATGAAATAAATAGAAAAAGGTTTTTCAGGAAAGCTCATGCAATAACCTAGAATTTGTATTTTTGTGATCGTTGAATTTTAATTTCTATATTTTAATGTAACTATCAATTAAAAATTCTAGATCGATGAAAAAAAACTAAAACATAAAAAACTGTTTCCGCCCGGGTTCGAACCGGGGACCTTCTGCGTGTGAAGCAGACGTGATAACCGCTACACTACGGAAACTGATGGAAAGTTGGATGATCAAAAGGGATTGGAATGTACTTAGCAAATGTGAAAAAAAAAATTAATTCAATACAAAAGGTTAATAGAAAATTCACTTTAAATTTAACTGAAATTTTCAAAAACAATTTTGATGAACGTACATAATTGAGTTATTATAAGAATAACAATTCAAACTGTGCAAAACTAAGGTGTAACGGCATATGTTTGTGACACTTCCCATCCATTTCCGCTCCCTTGAATGTTCCGTGGCGTGTCCCAAATCCGGTTTTAAAGATCCTACTTACACGCTTCAATTGCAGCACGTAACTTTTCCTATGTGCTTGTGTGAACAGGACCATTTCCTCACAACAACCTGTCGCTTTTCCCGGTTTCTTGCTGAAGATTCCGACGACCGACGACGACGTCGAGCTTTGTTTGTCATCCTCCCATAAATGTATGTTTGGCAACTTTTTGAACTTCTTTCCCGACATACTTTTACGTTCTTTCTTTTTTAGACTTTCTTGCCCTGTGTCTTCGTTTTGAACTTAGGGGAAAATACACTTCTTCTTTTTTTCCTTCTTCTGCAAGGAGAGAAGAAATTTCTTTATTTTCCTTTATCTTATATGTAAATAGAAAAGTTAAATATTTTACCTTACCTCCGTACCCTCTCAGCCAAGTCGAAGAAGGGAAAAGTGAAAAGTGTAGTGAAAAAAAAAGAATGTTGCCAACCTTGCAGGAGGGGACGGGAAGACTTCCTCCCTTTTCCAGCAGATATGTACCTTTCGAGAACAGAAAACGACGGTGTAAGTAATAGCAATCAAATTTATACGTACATTTCAACGTTAAGGAAGTCTACATCATTGGCCTTTGGACGACGACGAGGGGGAGAAAAGTTTGACTCTCTTTGCTTCGCAAAATCCCGCATGTTTATTTATTTATTAAGTCGACGAAATTTTCCCCGGTCCTGAAACGTGGGCGCAAGGTAAACAGGTGTCAAATTTCTTTTACTTTTTGTGACGGAAAAGTGGCAAAGCTCGGCCCGCTGGGAGATTCCCGACGGTAAATTGATACCGCCCGGGCAGAGATTTGCCCTCTCCGACTCTGATTGAGGTTTGGGGCAGCAGAGTATCGATTGCCATTTATGGTCTGACCGCAGGGAAAGGTGCTTTGAGATGAAATAAATTCATCGTACATTTCGCTGTGGAGATGGAATAATGTTGCTACAAATATTTAAAAAAGTTTTTTTTATCATGCACTTCTAATTCAACTATCTCGACATTGTTAGATAAAAGATAATGTAAGAATTGAATGCAATACCTCTTTCAATATTGGTGCTGTTATTTTTATTATGTACCTGAGGCCATTGTAAGGCCGTTGCAAACATTTTTCAATTTTCTTTTCATGCGAATTTGTTTCTTCAATGTTTAAATATTTTGAAACCAATCATTGCAAAACAATTGAACTGGTGTACAATTGATTTTAAAACAGATTTTTTTTTTTCTTATAATTGAAGCATAGCATGAAAATCAGCTGACAACATTTCGTTGACATTTTGACGTATTGGGTAATATTTTTTGCTCTCTGATTTTGTGGGCCAATTTTGTAGGGGGGAGACAAAACATTTAAAAAAAATTGCAACACACACAAAGAAAAAATACTCTAAATTTAAAAAGATCTTTCGTTGGATTAGAAGTTCGCGTTGGTGAATATTCGTAGAAAGTTCAAACTTTTTAATTTAAAAGTTGGAAATTTGTTGATACTACCATGCATTTCTGGAACAAAATCGTTGTATCGGTAAAAGTTTTTTGCTTTTAATTTAAGAAGAAATTTTTATGGCATGAATAAATAACATTTAACATTACAATGATGATTTTCGAAAAATTTGATCAATTTTATTTCAATATTTTAATATTAAAACAGTTGCTTCCGTTTTTTTTGTATTCAACGCATCTGCTTATGGTAGGCTAACTTCCGCGTCCAAGCTGAACTGATTCTTACGGTACGCCACCGGTCACGTCCGAAGGCCCCAGCGTTGTAGAGAACAGGGTGGTCTCGTTGCCGGCCATCATCAGGACAGGCTTGGAGGAGTTGGCCATTGGTTGTTGATTCGGGAAGGGAAGTCGACGTTTTCCGGCTGGGAAGTAAAGCGCCTGAACGGATAGTTCCCGATCACTTCGTCCTCCTTCGAGAATGACACAGATGTTCCAACTCGCCGTCAAAGTTCATCCCGCCGAACACACTGAACACATTCTCAATACTCACCGGTGACTTCTTCGGTATGCCAGGTAGATGTTCTTGATCAGGTTCGTCAGATCTCGCTCCAACCTCTGGAAGTAATCCGAGTACGTCAACTCCAGGACTTGCGGCTTTCGTACAGACGGTCCATCCAGAACTGGTGCAACTGTTCTTCTGGATGTTTAGGTAATAATCGTCAAACATGTCCCGAAACGAGAAATTGACTGCGGACCCTCAGGACATCCCACTCTGTCCCGTCATCACTTCCGGCATATAATGCTGCTGATGGTCGTAAACCGCCGGCACCGAGTGCAACATCCGCGCTGACTACCTCCGATGATGGCGCTTCTCGTCGTTTCCTTCTTCCGTCGGATCCTTCTCCTCACCGTTAAAATTTGCTTTATCATACTTGTTCAAAAAGCGGATGTAAATCTGCTTCAACTTCAATTTCGTCCACCTGGCCACCACCACCGAATACAACCGGTGCAAATCCACATCCCGACCTCCGATCTTCGGCAACCGCATAAACTGTGTCCTACAAAAATTCGCAATTCGCAATTTTCAGTGTAAGAACGGGCCTTGACCGATCTTATGCACTAGGTTCCCGACGAACACGCACTGCCCTTACACCTACATCTCACCCTTGCTCTGAGTCAGTACGAGCAACACGCTAGAACACGCTTTGAGTGTTCGTGCCAGGCATGCACACCTTCTTTTCCGGTTACGCATTTTAACTCGGCCGGGGGTGGTACATTACGTAGGGTTTGATGTAAGTATAAGCGCCTAACCATTTAAAGTGTGCCTATCAAAATTCATTAAAGCAAGTACTGTTTTATTTTTAGTTTGAATTCAAAAAACTAGTTGTTATTTTACTGTGTATTGTTTTCTCCTGAAATCTTTCCTAGTGTTGAGTATCTGTTGCTATTTCTTTTGTCGCGGTGTTTTGTTATAATATTTTGGTCCTAAGCATTTTGAATTTTTTTTTCAAAAGTACAATAGTAAAATTTGTGTTAATCCTTTAATCATTCCATACATTGAGTAAGGGCTCGAACCTCACTTGCTTAAGAAAAAGGTGAAGTTTCAAAACAATGGACAGTGAAGAAAATATACTATGTAAAGAATCAATAGTAAAAGAAAGATAGAAATTTATGAAGTAGATAAAGATATTAACAATAGTTAATAAATAGAGGTAACAAACAAGCATAGATTCCCAAGTAACAATTTTTTCCAGGAGTTCTACAAGAGCTCTTCAAGATAGCTACAGCATAGCAGTTTGGACCGCGGTAGGATAAAACTCTCTTCAAGTACTCTTCCAAACTCCTGAAGAAGTTTTGAAGAGAATTTTATCCTACCGCGGTCCAAACTGCTATGCTGTAGCTATCTTGAAGAGCTCTTGTAGAACTCTTGGAAAAAATGTTACTTGGGTTGTATTGAGGGCAATTTACAGGGAAGATGAGAAATTATTCAAATAGATAAATAAAGAAAAGGCACATGATAAACAAAATTGACATCGCTGTCAAATTGAGGGAAAGCAGACAGTTTGTTACAGCAGCATCAATTGGTAAAATTGAGTGAAAAGCGTTGAGAAATAAGAGAATCAAATAAGTAAAATCGAAATCAAATGGAGGATAGTAAACAGAAGCCATTTTAGAAAATCAGTGAAACAAAATAAACAGAAGATAGCTGTTAGCTGAAATGGAAAGAAGAGAAACCCCGTTCTGCGATGCCTAGGTACATCCACAGCAGTTGACTCAATATACTGCGAATCAAAACAATACCGTCTACAATCACAAATTACTTCCCTTTCCCACATTGACGCGCCCCTTTCTTCTAGCCGTCTCGACTCTGACCCTCGCTGGTTACAACTTGTCATCATGATGACTAAACCAAGCCAACGTGGAGGTAAGAAAATAGGACACTTGCAAGGAACCAGAGCCATGCTGTTTTGTCCAAACAGCACTATGGATGTAGTTGGGCTCCTTCCGGGATGTTCCTCGCCTGGGTGTCAACCGACGAGTATCATCAGTATCATGCACCCTTGGCCTGCAAACTGCGTCCTACAAAAACAAACAAAATTAATCACAAACGCCACCAAACACCCAAGCTTCCTTCTTACCAACTCCGGTCGTGAAACAGCTGCAGGTCCTGCAGGAAGCTGGCCTTGTCCTTTTTCGAAAACCAACTTTCCCCCCGACCTCGTCCCGCACCGGCACCACCCACCTTCCGCTGCTGCTGTTTTGGCTCACAAAGGTGTCCGCGTCCGACTCCTGGCTGTGGCCGCGTCCGGATTTGATTCGCTTCGTGGACAACTAACTCACCACCGGCACTACCAAAATGTTTGTTTACATTTTGGACCTAGGCGTACACGGTTACACGAGAACGACGAAATGAAAGAAATTATGAAGTCGAATTAAAAGTAAAAACTTTTAAATCAGTTAGCAATGAGACTTTCAAAAACTGTAGCAGTAAAAGTTTTCATATTCAAAACAAGAAAAAAACTTTTAATGGAGCAAATTAACAACAGTAAGTTACTTTTGACATTACAGTAATATTTTTTTGTGTGCAGCCTTATCTAGAAAAAATAGTTTCATTTATTTCAGTTATAGATTTTGCTGAGTTTTTTACCACCCTTTTCCTAGATTTGAAGATTTAAAACAAACAATTTCTATGCTACCAAGTCAGTATCTGAAACATTCATAGTTGTAAGGAAAATCCAAATCTCTATACAAGCACAAAAGAAACAAAATTGTTACATGCTATCTCGAAAAATAAAAATTGAATTTAAAATAGTTTCATTTTTTAACATTGAACATCAAACAAATAATTTCTGAGATATCGTCAGAGAAGAAATGAGGACTAAACTGGTGACACTGAGAAAAACTTTTTTTTTCACAAAATTAAACCGCATTAAGTTGTTCAATCCACTATGTTTAAATGGACAAATTATAAGAAGTGCCTTCCGAAAAAATGGAAATATTTTTTACTAACAAAGAAAATGAAAATTTTAACGCGATGATGCCTATAACTTGAAAAACGCAAACTTTTCTTTTAAAAATCTTGAAAATTGCAAAAAACAGCAGGTTGAATCTAAAACATGTTTTTTAGCCACATGTTCATTTATTTTTCCAAAACTCATACATTAACAAAAAATCATTAATGTGTACCGGATTCTGCAACAAACTTGATGTAACTCTAGTGTAAAAAATGCCTGCATTATGTCTTCTGAAGGAGTATTTTTTTCGAAAATTAAATAAGACATAGGTATTTGGGATTTTTTGTCTGCCTGTGTGGATCAATCGGACCGCGCACTGGACTCACAATCCAGAGGTCACCGGTTCGAATCCTGAGGCAGGGCGACTCGGTCCTAACCAGGTCCCAGCACCGAAAAGGACCTAATAAAAATAATTTTATGACAAAAAAAAATCCTGAGGCAGACGCAAAAATTCTATGTGTTAATATAGGTAGGTATTCGGTGCCCTCTCCCCGTGCCATACCTTCACACTTAGGAGCCCCGGGAGGAGGAGTCTTTTCGCAAAAAGAACGATACACGCCTGTGGATCCGCTGATGAAATCGCAAGGTTTAAGAGGGTCACATTATAATTTGTTACGTCGACTCCGTTTTTTTTTCATTTAGGATTTTTATTTTTTGTGATAAGCAGCAAAATTGGAAAAAATCCGGGGTTTTCCGTGTCCTAATAAAAACCTCTTAATTTGTCAAATCCATCAAATCAATTACAAACCCTTTTTGAAATATATAATGTTTTGAATATTCACAAGAATAATTAAAATGATAAAAATAAATGTCAAACTCCGAAACAGTATCAAAACGAGTGCTGAAAAAATCAAGTTTTGCAATGAGTTGCTTACAACATTTTTTGCAATTACAAAAAACGCTTCTTGAATGGAATTTTATGTCAAACATTCATTTGTTTAGTAAATTCACCGTTCAAAACAAAAAAATAACGAAAAATGTTACTTTTCAGCACTGTTATTGAAAAGTATTAATTTACCATTCACTTTTAGTAGGGAAAAGTAGGCCGTTTCGTTTCTCCAGAAGGACAGGAAAAGTTGACAGTTTCACAGCGGAATTGCAAAAAGTACTTTTCAGTACTGTTATTTTTGGCAATGAAAATAGACCGTTTCGTCATTAAAGAATCACATGAAAAGTAAGGTGATTCACAACACAATTTCTATGTAAAATAACCGGATTTTCTACTTAATATAATCAGTTTTATCATCTTTGAGTCAACAATAGAATGTCAGAAAAGTAATTATTTGTGTTTAAATTTATTTAAACCCCTGCATAATCCTAGCATGAATTGATAAAGCTGTCGTGAAATATAAGTTGCAGCTTTTTTTTAACCTGATTGTGTTTATTACTTATTATTAATTAATTATGAATAGTAAATTTGAATTTTTGACTTTGAGTATCACATCTAAAATTAGGCAGTATTTGATACTTAAATTAGTACATGGATATAAAAAAAAACTTTGCTGAGTTTTTTTTGGGTAATTTTAAACAATGTTAAAAAACGGTCCAAACAAAAATAAGTTATATATTATAATAAGTTTAGTGAAGTAAGTTTTGGGCATGTTTTAAAGCAAAATTAAATATATACTACAATTTAACTTAATTTTCCTTAGAATCTAAAAATGTGGTTCCTCCGGAATATTTTTTTCAATCGTGACACTGTATTTTTATATTTAGCTATTTAAATCTTATGACAAGTCTTACGTTTTGAATAAGTTTTATGTTATGTTTTGAATTAAGTTTTAATGGTCTTTTCATTAATTATCATAAAAAAACAAGAAATGAAAAAAAAAATACTACGATCTTTCACGTACAGCTATGAAATCTTCACAAATCACGAAAGAACAGCAACCATCCCAAAAATATTCACGCGCAATGAATATTCATCGCAACGGTCTCTCCATTCAACCAGGTTGGGTCATCAATTTGATTCTTGGGGGTGCTTTCAAAGGTGTCCGGTTCGATTCTGTTTGGCCTAGGAATCGAACTTCAATAAATTATTCATGTTTCTCCTCACATGTGACCCGGGGTTGGGAGAACAAAAACTTATTCTTGGCCGCCAATTCTCCGTGACGCACTGATGGTTCACTCATGAATATTTTGGTCATATATTCCGAAGATTGGCTTTTCTTTTTGTGTTTGGGTTCACGTGGGTTCGGTGACATCGTGGACACACGGGAATGCTTGCGAATGCTGACATTTGTCGCTTCAGCGATTGCAGAATTCGAGGATGAGTTTATTTATTGTTATTTAGTTTTTTGCTTGTTTGAAATTCAACCAAATTAAAGCAAAATACTTTAAATTTTTATGATAACATCTGGGCTAAATCATTTCATGTAACACACCACGCGTGGAAAACAAAGAACTTCCATCAGCCAAATTAAAAGTACGTGCGTTATCCCTTGCCCTTCAACCTTAAGTTCACTCCATCACTGTCACTGCAAAGTCTTACTGCTAACAGTCTCGGAAGAAGCAAAGTTACGTTCAACACGTTCTTTTCCGGCTCCTCTCGAAATGAAGATGTGTTCTGTATTCGTTGTTGGTGTTATTGCAAAAGACAGATAATTTATTTTAATTATTTTTAAATTAAAACCCGGTGACTGACAATCGAAACTCGACGTCGCCCTCCTTCCTGTAGCTTCCGGGTCGAAGTAAATGAAAGGTAAATAAATGGAAAGGATTCCCCCGTTGCCAAAGGGGTGCCCTCGGTGCCTTCATTAATCATTCTCTTTAAAGGTGACTAAATGGAGTTTTTTCGAATACCTCTGCTGTGTTGTTGGCATGATGGAGTTTTTGTTTCTTCTAGGTTAAGTCCCAGATTGGATCACCTAATCTTCTGGACGTGCCCCCGTAAATTTTGCGTGAACTATCAATCTTCACTATCATCCCTCGAGATCATCTCGAAGCTCTCATATTAGTGAGCAATTCAAACTAATTGAATATCTCAGCGCTCGTCTCATTTCACTTTCATCCGGCGTTCAAACCAAAGAGTCTCGAAACGACTCCGGGCCGAAAAGTTCGTTCAAGTTTTATGGAAATTGGCCGTGTGTCAGCCTCAGCCATGCTGGTCAACCTCAAAGGTTAGTCCAAGACGACCCGGGCTTGACCCTTCATCTGAAACTTATTAAAACCGGCCCCTTCTTTGGGCAGGCTCCTCCCCGTTCTTTATATGGCGATGATCCCACCCGGCTTGGGTTCGGTCTTAAGATGTTAAGTGAATTTTCGCCCTTATCGTCGAGTTAGCATCTTCCTCCGTATACAGCTTCCGCTTCTGTTTTGTCCGTTTGGTGGTTTCCGCTTTTCCTTGATTTTCTTTTAAGGGAAAATTGGGGTGAATAGGCTATTGGAACTAATGATTAATACAGAGTAAAAATATTCATTTTCATATCGACATGATCGTGATCTTGACGTTTGACGCTTTTTATATACTATTATATTTATATACATATACTATTTAATTTTGTGTGTGTATTTTTAATGATCACATTTTGTTTTTTTTTTATTGTTTTTAGAGAATATTGCCCAAACTAGATTATCCTAAGCCTCGAGAATGCGAAGTATAGGAACTTCGGATAATCAAGTAATCTTTTTTTTACAGTGGTCAATTGCCTGTTACGTTGACAAATGCATTTTCCCGATATTTCTTGGGCCTCAAATTACTTGATCAATTTACAGCACATTTTTGGATTCATAATATAGCTCAACTACCCAAAATAAGAAAACGAATTTCTCATCGATTATCCCAAGTGATTTTTTTACAAGGACTGCGGATAATCGAGTCAGGACTGTAGTTCATGATTAATCATTTGTAGTCTATTTAGTGTTTGAATTCGAAATTTGACGACAATTCTTATATGATTATTAGGGCTAGTGATTTTTCATGGCGAAAATAATGAAATTACACAGTATGCCAGTTTCAAAACATTGGAATTTCATGGTTCTGCTCAAAATCAACGCAAAATGGGTAATTTAAGAATTAAACTGTACAGAAAAATTACTGAAAAAGTTCTCAATTGTTTAATCCTTTCAGGCCTGATGGGACATATATGACCCAAAAATGAAAAAATTCAAAAAAACAGCCTTTAACTTTTGTATGGTCATAAGAATCATTTTCCTATCATTAGCTTAAATTTTTATTTGAAGTTCAGGCTTCAAAGGGTTAAGATACAAAATATAACCCTCTGGCACAACATATTCTTGACAAAAAATAATTTAGCTCAATTTTGTGATATTTGATTTTCATCAGCAGAATGTACAATTTTGCCATTTATTATCAGTAAATTTTTAGAAAATTTAATTTGCTGCAATATATTTAAAACGGAGCACACCCTAATAGAAGAATTTACCAAATGTAGAATCAATAAAGAGGGTGGAATATAATCATGGTTTTAAGCAAAATAGAAATTTGAGCATTTAAAAAAAAATAGGAAAAACTTCATTTGTAACAGTTTTTTCTAATGTTTGTTAATGATAGCTAATTAGCAAACATTGCAAGGTGCTTAAAACATGCAACATGTGCTGTATTTTAAACCAAATTGATTTTAAAAATGCTATGTTTATGACAAACATACTTTTGTTTATACTTGAGTAGCTCAAACTGCTCTGAGTTTTCTTTTATTTCAGTTTTGTACAACGTTTTTTTTCATTCTATTTGAAGTTTTGTGCAATACGTTGTTCTTGTTGTAGTTGTTAGTTCATTTATTTCTGGCAGCTTTAGCCTTATTGATCATTCACTGCCCAAGACTTATTTCGCTGGATATTTTCAATCAATAATCTACATTTCTTATAATATGTTTACATACAATATGTTAAAAATCAATGTTAATAACGTAGTAAAATTTTACCCCGTACAATTTGTTTGAAATTCTGGAAATGTTTATAGATTTCTATGTTTAAATTCTTAAAGATGACAAGTTAAATTATTCCAAGCCATAATAAATAAATTAAGTTTCAAAAATGTGTCTTGATTCATTTATAAAAAAAAGTTTATAAGCATCCAAGCAGTTTCCAATTGTTTACACAAGTTTAAAAAAAATATTTAGATAATTTATAAATGTTTTTCGTTCTGGTTAAAAATATTTTTTTTTTATCAACTAGCCTTTTTTATTCTAACGTAAGAACATAAAAAAATGGAAATCATAAAAAAAGTTATTAGTATGGGCTTAATTTTTTCCAAAGGTTATTTAAATCGTGTAGAAAATTAACAGACACATTCTCCGGTCTAGTATACCAGTGGGAAAATTTTAAAACTTTATTTACTGGAAAAAAATATATTCTGGGCTTCTAAAACAAACTTTAAAAAGCTTTAAAAGATTTATAAACTTCATATTTGATTCAAGAGAAGCATTAGCCCTCTACTGCCTAAGTTTTTTTTCGAAATTTTTTATTTTTCCCGTGTACAGGAGGTCGTTTTGAGCAACTTTTTATCTACGAAAAACTTTACTTCTCTTGTTTTATATTTTGCTTGTTTTATTTTTAGTATTTTAATTTGCATTTATCTTGTTAAGTTTATGTTTGTTTTTGGTAGTATTTGGCTTATTCTACACCTAACATTATTACATTATGTCTGTCTATTTTTTTCACGTTTTTACAGTCACTTTTTTTTTGTATTTTCTTCTATAGAATGGCACCATCACCATATAAATTGTAAAAAATGCGTAGAAGCTCAGAAGTGTGTCTCAGACTTCTTACACTACAAAAATTACTGCATACTTCTTTTACTGAAAATATATAAAATGTTAGTAAAAACACAGCCATAGTTGACCCATAAAAAATATATTTTCAAAAACATTGGCAAAGTCACATAAAACAAGTTAAACTTTCAACCCTAAAATTTTCTAAAATTATTAGAGTTCTTCTTTCAAATGCTTTTTAAAGATCAAAAATTGGTTGAAAAATTGAATACCAAAATATCGTGTTTTCAGGCACCTCAATCATCAAAAATCACTTCAAAACCACCTCCGGAAACCCGAAATCTCTTCGGTGGTCAGATTCCATTTTTTCAAAGTTGATCATATCCTAAAAATAGAATTAATTTAACGTCGAATGCCACAGGGCAGATCGAAATTGGTCATTTTGTTTGCAAAGATACAGCATTGAGCATTTCCGTGACGT
Source organism: Culex pipiens pallens (assembly GCF_016801865.2). Lineage (NCBI taxonomy): Eukaryota > Metazoa > Arthropoda > Insecta > Diptera > Culicidae > Culex > Culex pipiens. The sequence goes on along the minus strand of NC_068937.1, from coordinate 48,376,776 downwards.
TACAACGCATGCAGAACACCCTTTATGTATAAGTTTGCATTGTAACGTCACGAAATATAAAGCTGATGCAAACAAAAAAACTTTTTTCAAAAACCAATGATGAAATTCGATTCAGCAGTAGGGTGACAATAAAAAAAAATCGACATCAGAGATACCCTCTGACTCGATTCCTAATGCAAAAATAAGTATCTGTGCCAATTTTGAGCCAAATCGGTTAAGGCTAAGGGGTCGCTTTTCATCGTTGAAGTTTATATGGGGAAAATCACGAAAATGTATGGGGAAAAAAATCGTTTCAGTAATTTTCTGCTAGGTGGCGCAGGTCTCGCCCAAAATTGTCCAAGTGTGAGATTCTTGTAGGAAATTAAATTCCCTACAACTTTGTCGAAGGGTGCAAAACGATCCGAGTTGATCCTGATTTTTGGTGATTTTTCTAGAAAAATTTTTTTCTTATATACTTCCTATATACCCCTTGTATACTTTCAAGTATATAAGCCGATTTCTTTTCATCGCATTGCTAATAACTCATCAGGATCAACTCGGATCGTCTTGCACCCTTCTACAAAGTTGTAGGTAATTAAATTTCCTACAAGAATCTCACACTTGGACAATTTTGGGCGAGACCTGCGCCACCTGCTGCAAAAATCCTGAAGCGATGTTTTTCCCCATACATTTTTGCGATTTTCCCCATATAAACTTCAATGATGAAAAGCGACCCCTTAGCCTTAACCGATTTGGCTCAAAATTGGCACAGTTACTTGTTTTTGCCTAAAGAATCGATCCAGGGGGTATCTCTTGCGATTTTCCGAAATTTTCAATTTTTCTTATCACCCTATTTAGCAGTCAATTTTAAGTTTAAAAACATAAAAAGTTTGATTTATGTTGATTAGTAGAGCAGAATCTCAGCCTTTTAAAAAAATATTGAAAAAACTAAATTCTCGTCCGTTGTAACGTCACGCTACATATTCGCTCGTAGAACAGAAACCAAAGGGTCAAATCCTAAACTCAAAGTTGATTCTGATGTAATTAACATACTTTCAGAATATGTAAAAATATTTAGGTGTTTCCCTTAAATTTTCGAGTTGCAGCCAAAAAACTGACAAAAAAAACTTCAAACCGTTGTAACGTCACGACAGAATGTATCTACTAAATTTAAACAAATGTTGTTGTTTAATATATTTTACATACATTTTAAACAGTCAACATAATATTAGAAGCTCATTTCTGCTCTCCCCTACAACCCGAACGTAGCAAGCTTGTAACGACTTGTCCACTCTACCACACACTCTCTCTCCTCCTGCGTGAGGAGTGTTGTGTGAGTGGACAACTCGTCGACTCTCACGCACAACCCGACCGGGCCAGCCAGCATGTTATGGACACACCGAATCAACATCAAATTAAATCACTGAATTTAATTAAAAGACATGTATCTTGGACCATTTCGGCCCCCTCGTCCTGATCGTGGTCGTAGGAAGGAAAGAGCCAAGCTTCGACCAGTTGGAGATTCTTAATTGTTCCGATTTTCTTCTCTTTTTTTTCTATTCTTAAAAGGTACCAACTAATTCTTACAACCAAGATGCCAATGGCCACTATCATGGGGCCATTATCTGGAAGCTATGCTCGGGGACATCGTTTTCACCGAGTTTCACCAGCAAGGAATTGTAGTTTTCTTTTTGCTTTCCACCCACAACCCCCTTTCGAGACGGGTAAGGATCAAAAGTCATTGCCACAAGAAGATAGAGGTCCTCTCCTCACAATGGCTTTCGGTGCTTCCGTTTATCTTCGCCCTGTAATCTCTATAATAAATATAAATTAATGTTTATATTTGTTTTACACTTGACTTGGTCGTTTTTCCAGGGGGAGGGAAACCCTTCAGCAGTCTAAGAAAAGGTTTACCTTCTTCTAACTTCCTCAAGAAAGTGACCATCGTCAAGTTTGACTGTCGGCGAGCAGAACCTGCTGCGTCCGGGGGGTAAGGTTTATCTAAATGCAAAAACTTTCCCACTAAAACCGGTTTGGATATATCACGAGACGAATGGAGGAAAACCCTTTTGTGGACCAACGTCAACATCTCCGGACAAGTTCAGCAGCACCTTTTGACTGTCCGAGAGGGTTCCCTCCCTTCAAGATGAATTAGGACGAATCTTCAAGTAATCAAATTCAATTAAGAGTAACATATTCGCCTTCAAAAGAGATTTGGGAGTGCGTTGAGGCGTGTCCTGCTCGGCCCTGAATGCACACTATTTCCACGTCTAATCCTTGCGGTAATTACGAGAGCAAAGTTCTTTGAACGGACATCGAGGACGAATGTTGTTTTATTGAGCGGTGAAATGAGACCCTTTTTGGAGCCGGGATTTTGGTAAAACAATTAAGATTTTACAAATCAGTCGCAAAAGTTGGTCTTATATTCTACTTTTGTTTTGTCACCTTAGTGTAGCAGATTCGATAAAATAAGATAATATTTGAAACTCGACTTGAATTGTCTGCAGCTTGTTGTTGTTTTTTTAAGCTCCATTTTTGAATATTGATAAAAAAAATCAAATCATTTTGTTCTGTAATTGAAGCAGTAGGGGAAATATACCTATTTTAAGCCTAATAAGCGGTCGTGTTTGAATGATGCTGGATAATCTGGAGTGTTCCTTGAAATTCACTAAAACCAAGTACACCAACGAGTAGAGCAATTTTTTTGTGAACATTTCTGTTTATTTTCACTTTTATTAAAAGTTATGCTTTTCCTTTTACAAGCATTTAAAAAATATATTTCCCAAGTGCATTCTAATCAGTCGAGTGCATTAGTTCTTTTTTTCTTCCAGCGCTCTTTTGGGTCTGCTTAGTGCTGCCAAAATTGATGAAATTTTAAGCGAACACTCACGAAAAGTGGCATTTATAGAGAAAGTTTCCTGGCATCACTGGCTCACTCAAACAGTCGCTGCTGGTAGTGTTGGTGGCCACCCTTTGTTCTTTATTTGCCTTGGTTTCTCGCTCGGTTTTCTTCAGCCTTCGATTGGAATGGGTTGTCAAAATTCAAACGTCAACAGACTTGGCGCGTTTGTTTTTTTGATGGCGCTTGCTAATTATTTACATGTTTCGGGATTATTTTTCAAAGGAGAGCAATTCTCTACGAAATCGGTCTTTTTTCTTCAATTTTAATTTTTGTATTTTTTAATCCGTCTGAAACTTTTTTGGTGCCTTCGGTATGCCCAAAGAAGCCATTTTGCATCATTAGTTTGTCCATATAATTTCCCATACAAATTTGGCAGCTGTCCATACAAAAATGATGTATGAAAATTCAAAAATCTGTATCTTTTGAAGGAATTTTTTGATCGATTTGGTGTCTTCGGCAAAGTTGTAGGTATGGATACGGACTACACTGAAAAAAAATAATACACGGTAAAAAAAATTTGGTGATTTTTTTATTTAACTTTTTATCACTAAAACTTGATTTACAAAAAAACACCATTTTTAATTTTTTTTATTTTTTGATATGTTTTAGGGGACGTAAAATGCCAACTTTTCAGAAATTTCCAGGTTGTGCAAAAAATCATTGACCGAGTTATGAATTTTTTAATCAATACTGATTTTTTCAAAAAATCGAAATTTTGGTCGTAAAAATTTTTCAACTTCATTTTTCGATGTAAAATTAAATTTGCAATAAAAAAGTACTTCAGTGAAATTTTGATAAAGTGCACCGTTTTCAAGTTATAGCCATATTTATGTGACTTTTTTGAAAATAGTCGCAGTTTTTCATTTTTTAAAATTAGTGCACATGTTTGCCCAGTTTTGAAAAAAATATTTTTGAAAAGCTTTTGAAATTCTCTATATTTTGCTTATTCGGACTTTGTTGATACGACCTTTAGTTGCTGAGATATTGCAATGCAAAGGTTTAAAAACAGGAAAATTGATGTTTTCTAAGTTTCACCCAAACAACCCACCATTTTTTATCGTCAATATCTCAGCAATTAATGATCCGATTTTCAATGTTAATATATGAATCATTTGTGAAATTTTCCGATCTTTTCGAAAAAAATATTTTCAAAATTTTCAAATCAAGACTAACATTTTAAAAGGGCGTAATATTGAATGTTTGGCCTTTTTGAAATGTTAGTCTTGATTTGAAAATTCCGAAAATATTTTTTTCGAAAAGATCGGAAAATTCCACAAATGTTTCATATATTAACATTGAAAATCGGACCATTAGTTGCTAAGATATTGAAGATAGAAAATGGTGGGTTGTTTGGGTGAAACTTAGAAAACATCAATTTTCCTGTTTTTAAACCTTTGCATTGCAATATCTCAGCAACTAAAGGTCGTATCAACAAAGTCCGAATAAGCAAAATGTAGAGAATTTTCTCAGCTTTTCAAAAATATTTTTTTCAAAACTGGGCAAACATGTGCACTAATTTTAAAAAATGAAAAGCTGCGACTATTTTCAAAAAAGTCACTTAAATATGGCTATAACTTGAAAACGGTGCACTTTATCAAAATTTCACTGAGGTACTTTTTTATTGCAAATTTGATTTTACATCGAAAAATGAAGTTGAAAAATTTTTACGACCAAAATTTCAATTTTTTGAAAAAAATAGTATTGATTAAAAAATTCATAACTCGGTCAATGATTTTTTGCACAACCTGGCAATTTTTGAAAAGTTGGCATTTTATGTCCCCTAAAACATATCAAAAAATAAAAAAAAATAAAAATAGTGTTTTTTTGTAAATCAAGTTTTAGTGATAAAAAGTTAAATTAAAAAAATCACCAATTTTTTTTTACCGTGTATTATTTTTTTTCAGTGTAGTCCGTATCTATACCTAAAACTTTGCCGAAGACACCAAATCGATCAAAAAATTCCTTCAAAAGATACAGATTTTTGAATGCAAAATGGCTTCTTTGGGCATACCGAAGGCACCAAAAAAGTTTCAGTCGGATTAAAAAATACAAAAAAAATCGAATGACCGAAATTCTAGAGAACTGCTCAGGAGTGACTAACAAATGTGCAAAAGAACATGTTGCCGGTAGTTGAAAGCAATTTCATATTTTTTTTAAATTTATATTTATTCAGATTTTCTTTTCCATATACATTCATTCAGTTAAAATATTATTGAGTGTCCAATCACAATCGATGACTTTTCACCTCAATTTTAAATACTAGCAACTTTCATTTATTCATGAAATATTGTAGCTTTCGCTATTCAGTGATTTCAAATGTAGGAGGTCCTACATGTACAAAAGGGAAAAGAAATACCTTAAAACTAACTTATAAACTATATAAAGAGCGGATCAATGCAGCTGAAGACTGCAATGATTTTTGTCGAAATGCATCAATTATCTTATTGGACATAACATCCAAAGTGTTAACTTCGGCTAATTGATGAAGTTCACTGGTGCTGAACCAGGGAGGAAGTTTCAGAATCATTTTCAGAATTTTGTTCTGAATCCTCTGAAGTTTTTTCTTCCTGGTTAAGCAACAGCTTGTCCAGATCGGCACAGCATAAAGCATGGCAGGTCTGAAAATTTGTTTATAAATTAACAGTTTATTCTTGAGACAAAGTCTAGAATTCCTGTTTATAAGTGGATACAAACATTTAATATATTTGTTACATTTAACCTGAATACTTTCAATGTGATCCTTGTAAGTAAGGTTTTTGTCAAAAGCAAGTCCAAGATATTTCACTTGATCCTCCCACTTTAAATTTACCTCATTCATCTTTATAATGTGATGACTTTTTGGTTTAAGAAAATCAGCCCTTGGTTTGTGAGGGAAAATAATAAGTTGAGTTTTTGCAGCATTTGGAGTAATTTTCCATTCTTTCAAATAAGAATTGAAAATATCCAAGCTTTTTTGTAATCTTCTTGTGATGACACGAAGGCTTCTACCTTTGGCGGAGATGCTTGTATCATCAGCAAAAAGTGATTTCTGACATCCTGGGGGTAAATCAGGCAAGTCAGAAGTAAAAATATTGTATAAAATTAGACCCAAAATGCTTCCTTGAGGGACGCCGGCACGTACAGGTAGTTGATCAGATTTGCTATTCTGATAACATACCTGCAGAGTACGATCCGTCAAATAATTTTGAATAATTTTCACGATATGAATCGGAAAATTAAACCTTTTTAATTTCGCAATCAAACCTTTATGCCAAACACTGTCAAATGCTTTTTCTATGTCTAGAAGAGCAGCGCCAGTAGAATAGCCCTCAGATTTGTTGCTTCGAATCAAATTCGAAACTCTCAACAACTGATGAGTAGTTGAATGCCCAAGGCGAAATCGAAACTGCTCATCAGCGAAAATTGAATTTTCATTAATGTGCGTCATCATTCTATTAAGAATTATTCTTTCGAATAATTTACTAATAGATGAAAGCAAACTAATGGGCCGATAGCTTGAAGCTTCGGCAGGATTTAAGCAATTTCATATCTTAAGCGCTTTCCAATCGTTAGCGCAAGTGAAAAGATATTGATGGCGACTTTAGTTAAGCAGTTAACCTCTCATCCACCAAAATGATGAGAAATGGTCTCGCAAAATAGAAATTATGATCCAAAGTGCATTAAATTTGATCTTTTTGGCCAGTAAGTGACATACATTTGCGTGCTTACTCGAGGCGGTGCTGTTGCTGGTAAGTTTATAGCCCAAATAGTATTTTTGGAGCTTTAATCGAGCATCAAACTCTTCATATGACGAAGATAAGTGTTTGATTAGAAAGTTTATATTTCTCCTAACTGTATTC